>NW_028187824.1:0-35016 GCF_964204655.1 Triturus cristatus | reverse complement strand
GCTTTCGGGGCACAATAGATTTACAAAAATTCTAATTGTTTATTCACACAGACTCCTGAAGCGGGACAGCTCTGTGAACTGCTGTAGCCCATGTTTTTGTGCCCTTTGCTTTCCTGCCCTTGATCTCCATCCTCCAGCATGCATGACCGCTAAGTGGTGAATATGGCTCCCCAAGGTAGGGCACAGAGTCAATTCTCTTTGAACTGCTCATGGCTGTTCGCTTGTGGTCCTGACCCTCGTCCCTCTCCCTGGAGGTTAGCAAGAGCATGTAACTTGAGGGAAGAATATATCGCTTGTCGGGGCCAGTCCACAGGGGCATGTTGTGGCGCGCACCGAGAGTCTCTCTGGAAACCGCCTGATCATAAGCAAGACTTTCCTGGCAAGAGGAAACCAGTTCTTAAGTTACAACTCGGACCAAATGTACGCATTGAAAGCCCCCACAATAGAAACATACACCGACTAACAGAACTAGCTGTATTTATGAAGGATTGCGTTAAGTTCCCTTCTGTCTATATTGTAAAGCAAAAAATATATATATATTGAGAAGTATTGCAAAGTTTTGGACGGGCACCTGAATCTTAATGTAATCAACAACACATTTGCATAGAAGATTGAAACAAGACTCACAGTAACATTCCACCCTAAAAACAATTGTGTTAAGCGCAAATGCCCTATCAGCAACATACTTTAAGGCACTTCAGGTGATGTTCATCATTTGTAGGGATAATCTGGGCTGATCATGTGATTGATAATAACTGTAATGTGCCAGTACCTTCCAACTGCTCCTCTACCGTGCATGTCAACTTCCAGCCTATCCTGGGTTTTTATTTTATTTAATATTATTTTTCATGCTGGGCTATTTGTGCCAACATGCTTCTTCATGAAAGGAAAAACGACAAGTTCCACAATACGAAAATGTTGCATGACAAACCAGAACTGACAGGAGATGCCACACAAAGCATGGGTTGATTTTGTAACTGTATGCATAACTGCATGGGAAACTTGAGAGATGGCTCTTAAGACTTAGGTGACACGTTGTTCCTTACAATCAATGTGTCAACTTCTGCCAGTTTTATCCATGAATGTTCTTCGTAGCTACATTATTTGTACATTTTTTTCCCTTGCCTATTGCTTTTTCCAATTTGTGAATCACCTATAACTATTGAAACAGGAAGTGACATCAGAACAAAACACATGCAACGTGCAGCTCATTTAGGGCACGCTACTGTGGGTTTTAGGGCTAAGCCTACTCTGGTTTGCTAACGACATCTTGATGGCATTCGGAAAAAGTCCATGGGAATGCTTTCCACCCTTTGCTTACTATTGGCTTTGTCGTTTGTAACGCACACTTGCTTGTTTTCTATTTGTTGGCTCTATTTGTTTTACGCTATCCAGCTTGTGTTCATCACTTCTCTTGCCCAAACCCTATTTACTGTATTCTTCCACCAGAACTGGATTGCTCTATCCCACAGTTTACTTTATACTCTTCAACTGCTGCCTTGGATGCTTGCAAAATAAACATGTATGGATGAGCTGTTTAGTCCCCTATAATGTATAATATCCTTCTCTGGTATCATGCTCTCTCCTGTCATCCATTATCCCCGACCATTTACAGCAACTCCTTCCATAGTTTTTAAATTCCTTTTTCCATCGGTGTCATTTCATTTTCCATCTCTCCTCCCTTGTAACCTATTTCCAATTTTCTGGTTGTCCAGCGCCGCAAGGTCATACGAATAGCAATAGAGCTTGGAACACGGGGCAGCTCGTCCAATTGGACATCAGTTAGGGCATCACTTTCTTGGTTTTCTGTCAATTTTTCAAATACAGGAATAGTGAATAACATTATTCACTATTTGTGTAACAAAATATGGAGTACAGTTAGATGGAATATGACCCTATCTGGCAGCTAAGTTAAGTAAAACAATGCTTTTAAATGTAGGTTGTGTGCATGCTTGTGGGTGAGAGTGTGATTATATGAGAGTGTGTGAATTTGTGCATGTGTAAGTGTGTGTGAGTCAATGTAAACGTAAAATGGCATGTATGTCACTTCCACTACTTCTAGCTTTTTGGTGAATTGACGTCCATGCTGTGGTTGCTCAGTACCACAGCTGCCCAGTCGTGACTCAAACTCATGCCTCTCTCATCCATCACCGTACACTTCCTGTCTCCTTACCTCAGTCTTGCAGGTTCTGCTTTTTCTTTCTCCCTTTGTCACTGTTTTCTACCTCCCTTTCCAGCCTTTCTCTCTTGGATCTGGTTTAAATTTTGATGATGAAAAATAAGTCAAGGTCCCCAAAAATGAGTGCTGGTGCCCTTCAAATGCAACCACCAGACAAGAAAGAGGAGGTGGAGCTGTCCGTTTCCTGCTTCCCTTGTGGTTTTAAGGCAGTGACTTGTAAAGGAAGGCAAGAGGCTTGGACTAAAACATGTACCACACTCTTCAGTCCAAATGTCGTTTAAAGAACACTTGTTTTTTGATTCCTCTGTTTTTCATGTCTCGCCTGAGCCAGCGCATGTGCTGCTCTGGCGAGACATTTAGTGAGTGGGCTTTTGAAAGTCCGACCACAGCTTTGTGTGGCGTACAGTGTGCGGTTACGTGCACAGGCACGAGCAGTGGCACCATCTGGCTTTCATCTCGCTTGCCAAGCGCGCGCGCCTCGCTTCAATGCCCATCCGCCACTACAGAGCCTGTCTCGCAGCTTGTTTATTTCGTTTTAGCACGCGGGTGCACACAACTCCCGGGCTTGTCTACGCTTTCAGCATGTTCATTATTGCGGCCGCACCACCCGCCCCATTGCTTGCTGCCCTCTCCCCTCCTCGTCCCTCACCCCTCCCTCCACGTTACTTTAGCACTGCCACGGACCGTCGCATGCACGTGATTTTACTTTCTGCGTGTTCATTGGTGTGGCCACACCACTACTTCATGTTATGCCCCATTTGGTTTGCCCGGTCGCCCCTCACTTGCTCTACCACAAGCCATCCCACTCTTTCTTCTGCTTCTATGAACTTCTCTCGTGCTAGGCTGCCCCCTAACATCCCTATGCTTCTCTGCTCCCCCGCCTCCACCAGGTCATGCCCTTTGCCCCCTCCAGGCTACACTTTTCCGCTCCCATTATTGCCCTGAAGTCCTCCTTACCCTTCTTTCCCCACGCTATCCCCTTCTGCGCCTTTCATCTTCCCCCTATGTCTCCTTCTGTATTCTAAGATCTCATTTCCTTCTTTCTTCCCTGTCTCCCTCCTGCCACGTCTTTCTTCCCCCACTCCTATTCCCTCAACCTCATGTAACTCACCTGTGAGCGTTCTCCCCTCTCGCCGCTCATGCTGTGCTCCCTCTCTCTCTCTCACTGCCCCCGCCCCTCTCTGCTAGTCTCATAGTAACTTCCTCATTACTTTCTTCTCTCTTCACCATCTTTTCTTTTCACTCATGCTGTCCCTTTCTACCCCCCCCCCCCGGTTCTGCAGCAGTCTTCCCAGTCTCCCCCCTCCTTCAGAGGTGAGATCGGCCTCTATTGTCCCCCCCCCCCCCCAGGCCGCACAGGGGATTGTGCAATGTGCACTTCTGGATTCGGTGAGTGGAATATTTTGCTTTTTTTTTTACTGTAGTTGAGAAATAATTTTTTTAACCTTATTCTGTTTGTCATATAGAAGATGTACTTTAAGGTCACAGCGGAGTGGGTTAAGGTCGTTTTCGAAGTAACTGCTCTGTGAGATCCCCGGTAAAGCCCTGTGCACTGTGGAATTTGAGGCACAATGTTGGACAGTGACATCACAAAGTATTGTGTATTTGTTAGTTTGACGTCACATTAATGTTGGCATATTAATATACAGGTTTGCCTTTGGCACTATGGTGGATGTGTGCGATCAGCACGTTTTGTGAGGGGGCTGTTAGTGCAGGAAACTGTCAGGGTTCTGTGCAGTATGATGTTACAGGCTTTGTGTAGCGATGTGCCTTGCACAAGCGTCCCAAGTGCAGTATGATGTTACAGGCTTTGTGTAGTGATGTGCCTTGCGCATGTGTCACAGGTACAGTATGATGTTACAGGCTTTTTGTAGTGATGTGCCTTGCATCTGTGTCCCAGGTTTAATTTTCTGATGTTACAATAACGTTTAGATACATTTTATTTATTTATAAGTTTTAAAAAGCTCTGTTTGTTGTCTTTCATAACTCTACAACATAGCTTAAACCCATTGGCAAAGTCAATAGCTCTCGCAAAACACTTATAAGGTCCCAAAGGCGAGACCTATTGGCTATGCCAATGCTTGTTAAACTTGTTATCACTGTTTGGGCACTTCAATAGTACCAGTTTAACACCCAAATGTAGCAATAAGCAACCGAAAGGTGACCAGTCAACCTTTGCAAAGGGCCTTCTTCTGCGCAGCAACATGTTGCTGTGGTTTTCGTAACTGTTGAACCCTTTGAGGCAGAAACAAAATGGTTTTGTCTTTATATTTGCCGATTATGCAGCAGATAATGTATTATGTGCCAAATGTAGCAAATCTTTAATTATGAGAAAAATATCGCAACCACACAAATGCATAGTTGTCCTAAATGCTTTTGTGCCATTGGACCGTCCATCAGTTGTATTTTCATTAAATTAACACCACACATTGCAGCAAAGTTATCCTTCATCACTTCATGCTACCCCCTTGTGTTGATTGATGCAAGGCCAGAGGTTGGCCCAATGGTAAACAGCATCGTTTTAGGTATGGCTACGGATACTTGCATTTGTCTGGGGACCTCACATTATCAAATCTTAAAGAAAATGCAATATAAACAAGACAGAAAGAGTGGACTTGGGCCCAGCCCCATCCAGCCATAAGATGTGTAGCTGCAATGGAGAGTCAGTGTGTGTTATTTGATTTATTTTATTCTCTGGCAAAATCGTTTTGTAATAGCCAATTTATGGATCTTTAGTTCAGGAGGAGCTTGCTATTTGGATGCCTTAGCCCATCTTAAAGACCAAGTTTTATTCACTGACAGCCCTTGCGTGCTCATTTGTTTTACTCATAGTTGTTAAAAGAGCTGAAATCCGAATCCCCTGTCCACACCAGTATCCGGCCCCCACATTTAGAGAGGGGTCGGTTTAACTGCTGTGGGAAAGCCTGCAGGTTCCCATCACACCTGGCAGCACACACCGGCCTTGACCATGGCCACTGACCCTTGTCAATGACACAGGAAATGGGCCCTTTAAATGAACAGGCATCAGAACAGCCACATGGAAGACAAGCATTGGCATAGCCAATAGGTCTCGCTTTTGGGACCTTATAAGTATTTAGTTATGCAGCACAATATCCTTGGTGCAACTACATCAACTGTTGCATGGCTAAACACTTATAAGGTCCCTAAGGCGAGACCTATTGGCTATGCCAATGCTTGTTTACATTGTCCCGCATTTTGTGCAACAAAGTCTTACAGTATATTGCCAGGAGATGAAAATGTCTCTTAGCAAGATATCGTCTGCACAAACCACTCTCCCATGGACAAAACTTATGTGAAACTGTGTACTGTGAAGTTTAATAAATTAAAATTTTACAAAGGCCTAATTTTAGTACGATAAAAGGACAAAATGGTGCAGCCATGAGCGGCATGAAATACATCCTGTTTTAAAACATACAAATATTAGCGAGCATGACTAGTGTATAGGTCTGGGAGAACTTTTATTTACAATGTTGAAATTCACGAATTTCGCATTACGCGGAAAAACATGGATTTCCGCAAAATTTCACATTACAGGATTTTGCATAATTAATTCTACCTGAGCGCACAACCCGCATTAAAAAGACTTGTGGGATACCAGAGGAGACTGATTTGAATGTCTTGCAAAGAGACACAGTCAAGGACGTGCCAGGTGGCTGAATGTTAACGTTCTCAAACGTGACTGTGTGCCATGGTGACGTTTTCGGGCCTCTTCTATTGTTTCGAAGGGAATGGGGTGGCTAAAAACCTTTTCCCCTGCCCATTTTCCACAATTTTAACCTAACCATTTCAAGGGTTGCCCGTGCAGATTCCCGTTGCTGCAAGAAAGAGAAAGGCGTTTCAGCACACTAATCAATTTTAAAACAGGACATTTCTCAGGCAGTCCCCTCCCTCCCAACCCCTCCAGCAGTTTGCTGCTTGCATTCTTCAGATACAGTTACCGATAAGGCTTCTGTCAGTGGGGGTGGACAATAGGGGAAGCTGAAAGGGCTGCAGCAACAAGCGAACCCAGGAGTCTTGTTCATTCGTGTGGCTAACCACTAAACATTTCACAGTCTAACTATTCATTGGTTCTAGCATGTATTTGAAATTGTAAATGTATTTATTTATATAGCGCTTTCCACCCCTGATATGGCATTGAAGTCTTTTATCGGCGCGTAGAATGCTACGACGGAAACCAAGATTAGGTTAGTCATATTTTTGTTTTTTCTTGTGCATGAGTTTTAGTGAACATCCGAACTACACAAAACAAAACTGGGCCCGTACTTTGGAGACACCAGAGTTCCAAATTGGCTGCCCATCAGGAGCCAGATAATAGTGACTACACTTGTGGACTATGGAAGAATGAAACACGCTCACTTTTACTGCATGGTTTTACAGACCACGCCTCCGTACATTCACCTTGTGCTCTGTTTTCACCTCTAACACAGTAAATATTTATTCATTGCAGACTTCCTAGGTAACCCCTCAACCACAGGACTGTTCACTGTTCACATGACAATTCACTGTTCATGGCTGTTCACTTCCAGCAGCTTACGGCATGTATTCATACCGAGTAGTCATTGACTCCGGTAGTGGCGTAGCAAGTGTAGCATGGGTTCCCCCCAACTGTTGGTTAGGTAGTAAAATAAAGCAATAGTCAACTATCAGTGCGCCTCTCAAGCGTCTGCACCCCGGTTACACTGCACCTGCTGCACCACTAATAGCTACACCCCTGAATTCTGTAACCTTCACCCATTCATTTGTACATATGGTCTGGTACTTACCCATGTCCCCTACTCTAAAACTCTAAGGCGACCGACCCTGTGATTATGGATAACATTTTCCCTCACCCTCAGTGTAACACTTGTGAGTCCACACAGATAGTTTTACTTTTTGGATTAGGGGGGAGTAACCCCCCCCCGGCCGTATTTATTAACATTTAACAAAACAAAATTAAAAAACATTATATACAGATACTTTACGCAGAAAGTACAGATACATTTACAGATACATTTGACAGTCAGATATTCCACGGCTAACCTTATCACAGTCTAATACACAAGACACTCCTGCCGTAAATCTATCAATACTTGTTATTTACTTTCTGCGTGTCCCCTTTAGAGCCTACGGCAAAGTCAATGACTGGCAGCTCCCCCGGCCCCAATGTACTAATAAGGTTGCGCAGGGGGTTACAGCTTATCGGATGGATACTTTCCCCCGGGCCCCCCCTACGCCCTGTGCCTTACATTCCATTACGTGGGGGCTGCAGACTTCTGCAGAGTGGCGCCTTAATGCGCATGCGCGTGCGGGGGTGGCCCCAGGCCCACTGGGAAGGAGGACTCCCCCGGCCCCCGCACCCTGACAGCCTACCTACCGGCTGTCACTACCCCATGGAGTTATATGGTGCTGACCGTTGAGGACCGAAGACTATGCTTACCCATCATGACCTTACCGCCTGACCAGAGACACTCTAAAATACGACAATATCTAATTAAAAGAGACATTCGAATGTGTACTTTACTTATACTTTACTACCGAAACGCTGATACCATTGCTTTTTGTTCCCTGCCAATCTTTGGAAAAAAGGGGGCAAAATGATCGGACACAATACACCCCACTGGAAAAAAACCCAATCTACATACAATACCTGTCTTAGGGGATGGTGGGTGGGATAAAAAAGAAAAAGAAGCGTTATGGGCCTGCAGCCGGCCCGTAGGGATCCTAACTGCGGGGAGCAAGAACAAGAGCCTGTTCTGCTCCCCGCACACCTCTTTTAAAGAGGGCGCCCAGGCCGACCGGCTGAGACCGGTCAGCCTGGACGCTAGCCAAACATTTCTGCGCCGGAAGCACAGGAGTGCTTCCGGCGCCTAAACAAACCCGCCACCTATTGGTTAAAGCAAGGGGAGGGGGAGGAGAGCCGCATCACTCGCTGAAGCGGCCTTCCCTCCCCCCCCCCCCTTCGGGGAGGCCGGGGACTGGTGCGACCGCCATAATGGCGGCGCACCCTAGTCCGCCCGCGCCTTCTCCATATGGTCTGGTACTTACCCATGTCCCCTACTCTAAAACTCTAAGGCGACCGACCCTGTGATTATGGATAACATTTTCCCTCACCCTCAGTGTAACACTTGTGAGTCCACACAGATAGTTTTACTTTGTGGATTAGGGGGGAGTAACCCCCCCCGGCCGTATTTATTAACGTTTAACAAAACAAAATTAAAAAACATTATATACAGATACTTTACGCAGAAAGTACAGCTACATTTACAGAGACATTTGACAGTCAGATATTCCACGGCTAACCTTAACACAGTCTAATACACAAGACACTCCTGCCGTAAATCTATCAATACTTGTTATTTACTTTCTGCGTGTCCCCTCTAGAGCCTACGGCAAAGTCAATGACTGGCAGCTCCCTCGGTCCCCATGTACTAATAAGGTTGCGCAGGGGGTTACAGCTTATCGGATGGATACTTTCCCCCGCGCCCCCCCTACACCCTGTGCTTACATTCTATTACGTGGGGGCTGCAGACTTCTGCAGAGTGGCTCCTTCATGCGCGTGCGGGGGTGGCCCCAGGCCCACTGGGAAGGAGGGCTCCCCCGGCCCCCGCACCCTGACAGCCTACCTACTGGCTGTCACTACCCCCTGGAGTTATATGGTGCTGACCGTTGAGGACCGAAGACTATGCTTACCCATCATGACCTTACCGCCACAGGCCAGCGTAGTTGCCCGACTACCTGGACTCCCCCTCATCCTCTAGGAAGGTCATGCACTGCGCCTTACGCTCTCCACCCAAGCTAAGATGTCTTCTAAGAAAGCCTGATTCCCCTTATGTGAGAGGTGCACCCCGTCCTGAAGAAAAAATTGCTCCCCCTTGATGTATCTGTGTCCTATGGACCCTAGTCTAGGGGACCGAAATAGCTTATCAAATTTGTTGTTGATCCGCTTTACCGTGTAATTCAACGCCCTCAATGATTCACCCCCCCCTCCAGTGCGACCTGGGAATCATGTGTGACCATGCTATTATCGACTGGGGACACTGCCTTGCTAGCCATCCCACTTCCGTGAGGAGCTCCTCGACCAGCACTCTCCTGCCTAATAGAGCCAAGTCGTTACCCCCAAAGTGCAGGATCCAGATTGCCGGAGGTCCCGTACTTGCCTTTAAAGCGGTTCACCAACTCCCTGAATTGACCAACGCACAAACCACCCTGACCAAAAAAGGCTAAGTTTATCCCTAGCTGAGGGGCCCTAGTCTTGGCAGCTCTTGCAAATACATTTTTTAAACGTCGAACATATGAGTGCCCGATCATCCACACTTGTTGATCTTCCTGGTGCGAAGAATGAACTTGCGCCACCATGTTTGCTTTTTGTCTGTCTTTCGGCGCCCGCCATACTACTGCTTGCTCTTGCGTTCTGTGAATGCGAAAGAGTCCAGACTCCTCTCCTGAGTCACAGGATGAAGAAACTGCAACTGACGACGAAACAAAACAAAGAGGGGGGGGGGGGGAATGCCTTGCCATGCTGGCATACAAACACAACATTCATGAACGGCGTCAAAACGCCTGTCGGCAAGCGACACTGACACATCCCCCCCCCCTCCCCCTGAGTGTCAGGGAGAAAGAAAGGGGAAACCCCCCTTTTTGTGCCCTAACCGTTGGTCATTCGCACCGTATTAGAGCATGTGCACCCGCACATATCTCTTGAAAGGATTAGAGGACCACCTACCAATCCTTTTGAGACGCTCGTCCCCTAGCCCTCTTGCTGCAGCCTCGGTGGCAGCCCCTGTCCTAATTGAATGCGTCCCGAAATCGGCGGGGTGCAACCCGGCACTCTTCAAAGCTAGGAGCATGACTTTCTTGACCTGAAATACCGTGAGTGGTGACCCGTCCCCATGTATCAGGAGAGGCCCTCCCTGAGTGTGTGCCCATTGGGCCATGAAAACCTCAAGCCTGTAGACTGGGCAGCATTGCGTGTTCCCTGCTCTGTGCAATACTACGCTCTCACCCTTACCTTCTTGGTCGGTTTTTGATTTCCGAATGGAAATCAGCACGGAATCTTTCTTGATGCTAACGTGCCCCATTTGCAGGCCCCCCAGCCAATCAGTCTTATTCCTGGTGACTAACTCGCCTACCCTAAAAGCACCGTAAAATGCAATGCAGAATGCAGCTTGAAACAAAATGACTTCATCTGAGGAAGTGCAAACCCGCTGCAGGACCCCAATAGTTTCCCAAGTGTCTCGAAACCTATGGGTCGTCTGACATCCAGTTGCCCTCCTTGCAAGCGTTGCCACCCTTTCAGCGCCTGGCGTACTATGAAATTCTTTGTGGGATCTCCCTTTCCTTTCAATTTTGCAAAAAACGATATGGCTGAAATATGCCTCCTCGCCCCAGCCACCGTGCGCCCCTGATCTCTCATGTACACCAGGTAGTCAACTACAGAGTCATGGTTATGCCATTTGTGCTCCCACTGGTCCCCCAGGAACAAGCAAAAAGACCCAAACGCCCCTTCGTAGGCACTCCTGGTTCTGGGCGCTAGGCTTGCTGCCACGAGGTTCGGTACTCTGGGGCACCAAGCTGCCACAGATGTTCTGGGAAAGGTGATGGGTGCGCTGCTGCCTCTGGAATATGTGACCTGAAAGCCTGCATTTTAAAACGAGACAATGCGTCAGCCGCGTGGTTCAGAATACCTGGCACGTGTTTAGCTTTAAACAGGACATTCAATTTCATGCACTGCAACACAATCTCCTTCAACAACCGCAGTATCATGCTACACTTGGCTGTTTGGCTTTTCACGCAGTCCACTACTGCCATGTTGTCTGTCCAGAATATCACGGACTGGTTCCTTAAAACCTCTGCCCACACAATCAGTGCCACTAAAATTGGGAAAAGCTCTAAGAAACTTATGTTGTTGGTTAATCCAGATTCCTTCCACCAGTCTGGCCAACGCTGAGCTACCCATTCGCGCCCCAGGATGGCCCCGAAACCCTCGCTACCTGCGGCATCAGTCATGAGGCCCAACTCCGGGCTGGACTTAGGTGGGCTGGGCCACACCTTTTTCCCATTAAAGTTGCGCAAAAACGTCTTCCAAATCAACATGTCTTGCTTAACCTCGCCAGACAGCCTGGTGTTGTGATGCTTTTCCCTGAGACCTGACATTGCATGCGCGATGGAGCGAGAGAAAGGGCGTGCCATTGGGATTATGCGTAGTGCAAAATTCAATTGTCCCACCACCTGCTGTAGTTGGTGCAATGTAAACTTCTCTTTCCTAAGGCAGTGTTGCAACGCCGCCCCGAAATCCCTAACTTTGTCCGCGTGTAACCGTGAGACCCCTTGGACAGAGATCTAATTCAATCCCCAAAAATGTGATTGTTGTGCTTGGGCCCACCGTTTTGCCGGGTGCCGAAGGCACCCCGAACTCTCGCATTAATGCACAAAATTTTGACAATGCCGACCCGCACTCCCCAGATTGTGGTGCCCCCAGAAACAGAAAATCGTAGTGTAGCACCCAGCGATGCCCAGACACCCGTCTAAATGCCCATTCCAAGAACGAGCTAAATTTCTCAAAGTAGGCGCAGGACACTGAGCACCCCAATGGCATGCATTTGTCAACATAATACTTACCTTGGAATTGGAAACCCAGTAAGTGAAAATCCGCAGGGTGTACAGGTAGCAATCTAAATGTAGACTCAATGTCAGCTTTAGCCAGCAAAGCCTCTTGACCCAACGACCGAAGCATGTCTACTGCTTGGTCGAATGATGCATATTTCACACTACAGAGTGTGTCAGAGATGGCATCGTTCACTGAAATCCCCCTGGGTGCAGAAAGATTGTGAATCAACCTGTATTCGCCTGGCGCTTTCTTAGGCACCACCCCTAAAAGGGAACACACAAAATCCTTTATTGGGGGGTTACCAAACGGCCCGGCCACCCTACCCAGGCTCACTTCCTTAAGGATTTTTGCTGCTGCTATGCCTAAATTGGACCTCACTGACAGCTGGTTCTGGCAATGCGCCACCCCTTTGTAACCCGGGGCCGGTATCCTGAAACCTTCTACAAATCCCTCCCTGATTGTCCTGGCTGCATCTGGGCAATTGTAAGACTCCAACCAAGGTATCATAGTGCTAATGTTAATAGGAGAGATAGCCATCCCCAGCAGCAGGTTGCTACTCTTGCTTTTTCCCCCCTCTGTCTCTGGACTTCTTGTGACACCTAGACTCTGGGTGGGATGCATTACCACATTAACCGCAGGAATGTTTGAACCTACATGTGCCTGGCGCTCTACTGCATGTCCGTTTGTTGTAGTCAAAACAGATGCCCTTCTTTCCATTGCTCCCTGGCTTACCCGTGAACCCCCCCGTGTTACCGGCGGGGCTTGTCTTAAAGGGCTGAGACCGCCCTGCATCAGGTACCGGCCCCCGCCCACACTCAACCGTGCTCTGTACCAAATGTCTCAGATGAATAAACATGTCTGTCTGGCTCCATCTTAGGGTTGGATCCTGCGCTTTCGCCCTTCTAAATTCCTTGTCATACTCTTTCCACCCATCCCCACCTTGCGTAGCATGGGCAACTGTGATCCTATTCTTATAACACGCCATTTCAGATCCAACCTCTGGGAAACGCTCTAACATGATGGCCATGAAAATAGTGAAACCCTGTATCCAGTTGGCCAAGTTCTCTTCAACTCTGTACTTCAGGACTATATTGGACCATTCTTTGTAGTGTGTATATTCCTTATTCCTTTTGGCCTCTTCCCTGTCTGCCTCATCAATCAAGAGGGAAAACATGCTAACATATTTGCCTCTCCAGATCCTCTCTTTAGTTTCTTTAGACAGATGCCGCCCCAACTGTTCCCTCCCGGAGCGGAGCTCCCCCAGACCCAGCAGAGGTAAAGTTGCCCTCGTACCTGCTGGTGCTGCCGCATCAGCCGTCTTGCCCGCGTCTGTATTCTTCACGTTGCTGTTAATCTCCCGGACACCTTCGCCACCGGGGGATGGTGCTGTGGGAGCGGGTGCTGCCCCCCCTGCCGGTACTGCCGGCACCTCGCCACCGGGAGCTGGTGCTGGGGCAACGGGTACTACGCCCCCTGCCGGTACTGCCGGCACCTCGCCTGGCTTTCCCTTTCCTAGTTCAGCCATCAATTTCTTAGCCCTTTCAATGGCATCTCCCCCGCCCGTTGTCGCCCCTGCGGTGTGTGACCAGTTCCCTAACATTTCCAGCCAGGGAAGTACTACCGCTAAATTGGCGGCTATGTCTGGTTCGGCTGGGTGTGCGCCTCCCGCCCCCTCCACTGGGGTGACACTGAGGTCACCCATGGGGGCCACTGGTGCAGTGTCCCCATTGCCCACGGGGACCGGCGTGTCTACGGGTGGGACAGGGTAACCTGCACCCCCTTCACCTTGGGGGCTAGTCGCGGGTGCGGGATCACGTCTTGGCGGGACAGCTGCCCATTTTCCACCTGGCTTGCGCCTGTACCTCTTTGGCAGTGGCGGGGAGTAGGGTCTCGGTGGTACAATTGGTCGCCTACCCCTCCCCTCTGGGACCTCAGGACCCTTCACCTTATCCTGCAACCTGTTGAGAGTCTGCCCCATGACCTGGACTTGCTGCATTAAAGCCTCCAGGAGGACGTCCGTGCGAGATCGCTTCTCGAGCCGCCGGACCGGGGGGGGCCATGTAAAACGCTTAAGTGGGACCTGCCTGTTCGGGTAACCGTAAACCCCCCGCAAGTGACTGGGTCACTTCTTACCTGTGGAAGCAGCAACCACCAACCAACCTTTGCACCCACGCAACCAGAGCCACGACTTGCTGGCTACTCCAGCAAGCTCAGGTGAGCCGCCCGCTCAAACCCTCTGTGGCTCCCAGAAGCGATGAGATGCTGGCTAGCTGGTGTTTCCCAAACGTGTCCCCCCACAGCACCACCAGCGAATTCGTTGGACCTTGATCCTGTCCTGTTCTTCACGGAATGCTGGAGCTGTGAAAACACAAATGAACTCGTTGCACTGCACGGAGTCCTAGCTTATTCGCAGACCAATCCTACAGCCCACCGTACACACTGAGTAACAGTGTCTTGGAACTGAAAGGAGGGACTAAGTGCCCACCGCTCCCCCCTTTTTACACTGGGCAACCAAAGGACTGAGACTGCTTCAGCGGAAATACTATTTGCCTACACCGTCGTGTGGGCACGCAGTAACAGTATAAATTTCAGATACTAGCCACCTGACCCCTTTAATAAACCTCAACGTACAGAGGATATACCTTTAGCATGTATACAGAGTGGGCAGCACACAATTATAGAATCCCCACTGCTTACAGCTATTTGCGCTGAATAGTCCCTGCTTTACCCCACACTTAATTGGTCTACCTGCTCAGCATCAATGAGGATTGAACCTGCAATCTTGAGGGTAATGAATCTTAAGCCTCCACCATTAGGGTACTTTAAAGAGGTCTCACTTTGCCAGACACAATCACTTGAACAGACTCAATGGGAATATTGCAACTGTAAACCTTGAGTGTAAGCACCTTAAACCAATACCCCCACCTAAACCACACGCTTTTCCCCCGCTTCCTTGCACAATGCTGCAGTTTTATGCCCCACACGTCGCGCTCGCAACCAGTAATCCCTGGGAACCGCCGCTGCACCTATGCGCGTTGGAAAACAATTCCCCCAGACCTCCAGCAGCGCTGCCATCCAGAGAAACCCCCTCCCGCTCAACTGCCACGCTTACCGCCACCACGCGTGGACCCGCTGACGACCGGGGCTCCACTCGCACCTCGATGTTCACGCAGGTAGGGACGCGTTGACCGCTCTCAGCCAAAAACCCCCACAGCTCCTCCTCAGGATCCGTGCACGCTTTCCGCTCAAGCCCCGCAGCACCGCTTCATGGGATCCGCGCAACAACGTCGTTCGTGGACCGCGATCTCAGTGGTCCAGCGACGATCTTCTTTCCCGTTCCTTCCGCGCCCACTACCGCACGCAGGACCTGTAATAAATAAAAAAGAAAAAGAAGTGTTATGGGCCTGCAGCCGGCCCGTTGGGATCCTAACTGTGGGGAGCAAGAACAAGAGACTGTTCTGCTCCCCGCACGCCTCTTTTAAAGAGGGCGCCCAGGCCGACCGGCTGAGACCGGTCAGCCTGGACGCTAGCCAAACGTTTCTGCGCCGGAAGCACAAAAGTGCTTCCGGCGCCTAAACAAACCCGCCACCTATTGGTTAATGCGGGGGGGGGGGGAGAGCCGCGTCACTCGCTGACGCGGCCTTCCCCCCTCCCCCACCCCTTCGGGGAGGCCGGGGACTGGTGCGACTGCCATAATGGCTGCGCGCCCTTGTCAGCCCGCGCCTTCTCCAGGATTGCTCTAGGCTGCTGGTAGGCTCCCGTTCATTTCTTAGATATTCACTCCATACCAAAGACAAACACTCAAGCATATTAGGTTGCACTACACTCCTGCCAGGCATTCTCATTTGTTCTTTTTTTAAATGTATTAATTTTTGCAATTTTAAATAGCGTGGACATGGCCCAAAGGCATCAGCGTGCTTTACAACAGTAGCAGGATACATGGGTTAGAACGAGTTCCAGTTACATAGTTAAATCATCGATTTAGATGATGGCGGTCACGTAACCAAGGTAGTTCAGATCCTGGTGGAGATAGTACTTAAGTATGGTCAAGGGTGATTGACCAAGGTGTCTGTCAAATAGGAAGAGCTTGAGGTCCTTTTGAAGGTGACTAGGCAGGCGGTTAGGCAGAGGGAGGAAGGCAGAGCGTTCCAAATTCTTGTGGCACTAATAGAGAATGACTGGCTCCTGAATTGTTCTCGACTAAAGGTGGGGATTCCAGGGGCAGGACTGGGCATTTCTGGAATCCCTCTTTGCTCCAGTGATTTTATGTTTCTCTTTTAGATAAGAGGGTGAAGAGGAGTGCAGCACTTGTGGGTACTGCAGGTGTTTTTGAATTGAGCCTGTGCTTCATTGGGAAGCCATTGGGGATTGGCAGGGCAGGGGAAATGTGGTAATGTCTTCAGACCTAAAAAGAAGCATACTCCTGCATGTAGTGTTGTTCTCAGTAGGCCTAGGTGAACTTTGGGAATGCCTGAGAGAAGGGCAATTCCATAGTCTAGTCTGGAGAGAACGAGAGACTGCACCACTGTTTAATGTCTTGTTCTGGGATTAAATGTCTGATGCTCCAAAGCTGCCTAAGTTGATGTTGTGCGCTTTATGGCCATGGCGGCGATGTGGCTGTGAACATTGAGATGATTCTCTAGAGTGATATCAAGTGATCTAGCACTCTAGATAATGGCAGGGCAGCCATCCAGGGTGGGAAAGTTAGCCATACATTCCTGAATTGCAGTTTATGCTTTCTTAGGCGAAATCAAAAGAAATTCTATTTTATTTGAGTTGAGTTTTAGATGGTGGTTAGACATTTAGTTTTAAACCTTTAAGAGTGTGATTGAAAGCAGGACAACATCTTCTGGGGATGAGATTTTCATGTATATTTGAGTTAGTCAGCGTAGAGATGGAAGAGAATACCAGAGTTTCTGAGAATCGCAAATAGTAATTCAAGGTAGAATTAAAAAAGGGTTTGAGAGGGGATCCAGCCTTGAGGGACCCCTTGCTGTAACATGACTGGTCTCGAGAATGAGTTACCCATTTTCTCAATTTGAGAACGGTTGGTAAGGTATGAGGAGAACCAGTTGAGGACTGTGCCTCCACGTCCCATGAGTTGTTCTAGAGTGCGAAGGAGAACTAGATGGGTGACAGTGTCGAATTCAGTAGAGAAATCCAGGAGGGCCAGGAGTTACCAGAGTCGAGGATTCTAAGGGAGTCATCAATAATTTGGAGGATCTCCGTTTCTGTACCGAGGCCCTGACCGAAATCTGATTGGAGAGTATTTAGGAGGTTGTTTTTCGAATGTGTGAAGTGACTTGGGACTCTACGCAGCTTTCGATGACTGTGCCTAAAATTGGGAGGGTGAGTGGTAGTTGTTCAAGTTCTCTGTATCGAGAAGTTGTTTTTTCAAGAAAGAGGAGACGTGACCCATTTTAGTCATTCTGGAAATAAGCCTTGCTGGAAAGAGGAGTTGACCATGTTGGTCAATATGGGGAGTATGTGTGTGGCAAGAGATTTGCTAATAGATCATGGATTGGCATCCTGAATGTGGTTCAAGGATATTACTTTGGAGATGGTTAGCTGTAGGTCCCATTTGGAAACTAGGGAGAAAGATGACCATGAATGCAGCACCTTGCATTTTAGAATCTCCACCATTTGTTGGGAGACACTGGTGGTTAATTAGATATGGATGTCTCCAGTTTTAACAAAGAAATCCACAAGTTGTTGCAGTGGGCCACTGATGATTTAGGAGTTAAAGTGGTCAATGGGTTTGTAGTCTGCACGATAACTTTGAACAGGCACTTCAGTCTGCTCTTTGCAGAATTCACAAGGGCTCTGATATGGGAAGATTTGGCTTTGAGGATTCAGTCTTTGTATTGTTTTCTAGCTTCGCTTTGCGAAGCTTGATCATACTCAGGTGAGAGGGTGCTTTCTCACATTTTCTGATGAGGTTTCTTTCTGTGTAAAGTTCTTTTGGGAACCGAGGACTAGAGAGTTTTAGTCTGGATAATCTGTATTTCAGGGGTGCACAGTTGTCGATAAGGGATTCCATGCAGGACTTGTACTTGTCGGTGGCCACTAAATATCAAGGTGAGGTGTGATCGAAATTATGGTAGGAAAGGCCAGGAAGGCCTGGCTTCTGTGTCAAGGTCGGATGTGTCCCTAAACCATATTTTCTATTTCTAGGGTGACCCAGATGTTTTGGTATAAGAGTCGGATAGGGAGAACGGGTTCTGCATGTGGTCAGACAGTTGAGTGGAATGTGGTTATATGACTGCAGGCAGGGGGAATCAGAGACGATCAGGTCCAAAATGGCACCTTTGTGATGTTTGGGCTTATGGCTGTGTTGTTGGAGATCATTGTCTTTTAGAAAGGAGGTATAAGTATCCATGTAGCTGTTACCCTCGTCTCACCAGTGGATGTTGAAGTTTTCCAAGGAAGATAGTGTTGTCTGAGCTGATAAAATGAGAGATAAAAGAGATCTATGAATTCCTCTATGATGGTGTAGTTTTGACCTAGTGGATGGTAAATCACATTCAATCTGATATTGGTGGTAGTGGACATGGACATTTCCACTAACATGCATTCGAAAGACTAATAATGGGTCATTGGGTGGGTCCTGCATATCAGGGATTTTCTGTGAATGAGTGCAAGACCTCCACCTGGTCTATCTTTCCTATCACAATAAAAAATTGAGTAATTCGTAGGAAGTAGAAGGTCTAGAGCGTGATTAGATATAGATGAGTCACTGAGCCACATTTCCGTGAACATAAGGATATCGGCCAAGATCAAGTCTGTTATCTCTAGACAGTGTTTGACTGAAGACCAACAATTGTGCAGCATACAGTTCAGGGAGAAGTTGTCTTTCTGACTTGACTGTTCAGGGAGGGAAGTTGGGATTTGAATCAAGTTAAGAGTAAGCCTGGGCAAAGCACTACGCTACGCTCGTGTAGTTTGCGAAGTTTGCGCTACTTCGCACTACGCGAATTGCACGTAGCACAGTGCAAACACGCGTAGCGTAGCATTGAGTAGTGCAGCAGTCATTTTTTGCTTGCTCGCGGTCCTCAACGTTAAGTTGGCGACCGTGAGCAAGCAAAATGACATCCCGGCGAGACGTTTTCCTCGTTCGCGATCAGCAACATCAATTTGGCGATCGCGAGCGTGGAAAATAAACCTCCCGGCAAGATTCTCAATGCGGGGAGGTCAGGTTTCTCATTGCGAGTGGTCGCGTATGCTTGCGATGAGAAACTACCAGTCCGCGGTGAGAAAGCTGCCGCTCGAGTAAAAATCTACTTGAGCGGCAGAAAACGACAGCTCGCCCTGTGCAAGATGCTGTTTTCAATGATTGCACAGTGCCAGATGCTTGTCCGCACTGTGCAATCATTGAAAACGGCATCTTGCACAGTGTGAACAGGGTACTACGCAGTTCGCGAAGTGCTACGCGTAGCTCGCGTAGTGCGAAGTGCACTTTGTGTAGCTAAGCATAGCGCTACTTCACGAACTACGCCCAGGGTTAGTTAAGAGGGCATGACCATGCAAAGGGATGGCGTGTGTGACTGCAGTCTGAGATGATGGTGGAAATGGGGCAGCCCACTGCGGAAAGAGAGGAGGAGGGGTATCAGAATTTGAAGCTGCGTAACTCTAGGAGATAGAATAGGCCTGAATTTCCTGGTGGGAGATGTGTCCGTTCTGGTATGCGTAGACCACTAGGTAGGGGAGGATCCACAGGGGATGGTGAAGGGAGCAGCAACGAGAGGCCAGAGAGATGCTTAGATGGGATAGAGCCAATGTGAAGATGTTCATTCTTTGAGAGAGGAGTGAGAACATGGACAGGAGCTTGTTGAACAGATGCCAGTTATGTTATTTAATTCCGGTTGAGGGAGACGAGGGTTGTTGGTATCTGGTGTTGGGGGATGTAAGGGCAGGAGGTGATAAAGAAAGGAAGGGAGGGGTGGGATTATGGGCTGACTGTGGAGTAGAGGAAAAAGTGGAGGAGGCAACTGGAGGAGGAGATAATGGTTTGTGAGAGGTTAAGAGAAACGGTGCAGTGATGGTCTGTGGAGGAGGTGTTTAAGGTCTGGTTTTGGCGGTAAGCAATGGGGCATATCGGATTACAGGAGAGTCCAGGGTCAGAGGATTTGTTTGAGTGGCCCAGCAGGGGAGGGGAAAGGGTGAGCGGTATTAGGGATCAATGGAGAAGGAGAGCGTGGAGGAAAACAGAGGGAGATTGTGGCCAGGATTGTGTTGTTTGTTGGAACATTTCCAGTTCTTGTAGGTGGAGATAGAAAAGTTGCCTGAGACGCCAAAGGGGGGAAAGCATTTGAGTGTGCGTCCATAGGGAATGTTAGAGAGAGAGGAGGATGGGAGAAGATTCCATGAGGACCCAATCCATAGATCAGTGTTGTGTGTGAAGAGAAGGTCGGTTTTGAGGGTGCCTTTGCATTGGCAATGATATTGGTAAGCCAAGAGAGATTTCAAAAAGTCTTTCAAGCTCCTGTGTTTCAGGTTTTTCATTCCGTATTTGGAAAGATTCTATGGTTATTTGATCTTGAAAGCATTGGCGTCTGATCTGGAAAGGCGAGAGGGGGGAGCTGGGGGTAAGTTCAGATCATATTAGAGGCTAAAAAGAGACTGGAAGTTACAGGTACGACTTAGACAACCATTGCTAGGGTAAAGATGGGCGCAAAGTGGTTATCCTCTGCCTTGTGAAGCGCAATGCATTCTTTGGGGAAGAAGGATACCTGTTTAATAGTCTTTGGTAGAGAGAAAGATGTGGATGGGATAAGGATCCCAATGTCATTGATATGTAGATCTGGTGGGAGAAGACAGTTTTCTAAAGTTAATTGGGTTTGTTTTGTTGGGTCGGTGGGACAGACATTAAGGACTGAACATATAAGGATGGGCTCTGCAAATTGTAATTCTTCAGATGATAAAATCATAACCATTTCAAGATGGCTGTCAATTTTGGGGAGGAACGAAGTCCTCTTTCAATTGTAGGGATTTTCAAAAGGGAGTTACTGGTATGAAATGGGCATTTTGAGACAATGACTTTGCCCTGTTAAACTTCTACATGTAGCGGTTCATTGTCCATAGAAGCCATCCATTCTATTACTTGTAGTTGGCCTTCCACTTCTGGAAATAATACGCCCTGCAGTCTTGCTGGGAGACTAGTCACACAAGTATTCTCCTCCTAGCTATTGAAGGTTCACTTCTGGGGTATGGTTCAAGTTTCTGATTCTGGACCATTTGCTTCCAGGTCACAGATCAGTAGCATCTTCATGTAGGCCCTGGTACCTTTAGCACACCCATATTGCTAAACTTGGAACCTCAAATTCTCCCTTTGGATGAGTGATTGTGTCAAATGCCAGCTCTGAACTGAATCACATTCAGAATGACCGTATGACTTGTCTCCAAGCTGCAATGTGTTGCCTCATATGATGACCCCTAGTCATCTTGATAGCTTTTGCAGTCAGCAAAACCCCTATCCTGCTGACCTTTACACTTCCATAGCATATTTCATCTGTGTAAGGGTGCTTCATATGTTACCTGTAGCAGTACCACACATGAGTGGGAAGTAAACTCCACTAGGAATATTATTGGAGGGGCTAGGCATGTTAATTATACTGTGCAATGCATACAAATTCATTTGCACAATACTCAAGAATTTCCGCCTCTGGTGTATCTGATATTGGTAGGAACATTCTTCCTCTAGAGTAAGGGTGTGTATTCAGGAATCCTAGTAGTTCAATAGTTTGCATGATTAGTTTGCAGGCTGTCATTACATCAACAATAGGACTATTAATATGTTACTGGTTTGTCTTTAAGGCTTTGTGGGGTTCACGGTCAGTTCAAAAGTTTCATATAGAGTTTGTGCAGTTTTGCCAGTATTTCAAGTACTTCTCTCTTTTAACAAGAGCATTGCTATATTGAACTGTTTTCAATGTACTCAATGATATCTACATCGACTTCAGCCGACATTTTTCACCCCTTTACGAAGTGTTCTCTGGGCTTAATCAAAGCTGAGAATACATATTTTTAATGCCAAGAAAATATATATGAATGATAGCCCAAACTGTGAATGTATGAAAAAGAGTATAAATCATGGCACTGTAAGCTCTATTGAAAAGGGTTTACATGTGAATTAAGTAGAAAAGGAGGTGCTGGTGCCAATCAATTACAAATGGTAAAATTTGTCAATGTCTAAGGGAGTATTTGCAATCTATTGCTAAGGAATGTGGCTAATAATGGCTTACAATTAACTGTATGTAGAAAGTGGGTTGTGGGGGAACAAAGAGGTCGGGTATCATTTGAAGATCTTCATTGAGGCTTCAACTGTCTTTTGTGACTGGCCATATGTGGATCACTAATACAACATCGACTCTTATAACATCGAACTACAAAAATATTGAGTTAACAATATCGCATACAAAATTATCAACACACAATACACAGAAAAGAAATGACATAAACATCGATAAAAAGATATCGATGAAAAATACCTTGATGAGAAAAATATCGACAACAAAAATTTAGAACACAAAAATATTGATAACATTAAAATAAAATGAAACACATCAAAAACATCGATATAAACAATATCAACAACACAAACATCGATAAAATACACATAAACTTCATGGAAAATACGTGCATACATAAAAATATACTTTTTACAATTATATAATAAAATAACATATACCAAATATTTCAAACAAATAATAAAAATAATTACAAAATTAATAACATTAAATAAAACAAATACACTAAAAATCCAAACACAAATAAATAAATAAACAATAAAACATTAAAAAAGTTATCACGACTACAGAAAATAAACAAACAAATATATATCATATAAAAAATCATATATCACATTTATCTATATATACATTTAAATAACAACAATAAACAAAATAAAAAAAACATTAAATAAACATAATAAATAATAAACAAATTAAAAGGTAATTCAAAAAAGCTATCTCGACCAATACATTTAAACTACACCAACACAAACCAATAGAAAACTCTAACTAATTAAATAAACACTATAAAAACAAATAATTAATTGACACAAATTTTACTGTATATCGGACAAACACGGAGGAAGAGCAAACCTTTGCGAGAACACAGAACGAAAAACAACTACACCAACAACTATTCCAAAAATCCCTCAATAAAGGTAAGAACAAAACGAAATAAATAAAATAAGAATTTTTTTTTTTAAACTAAAACTATACCATGTTTTCCTTTACATATCACAGATTAAACTTCACTAAAAATCCACCTAGAAAATTCAACACAAAGATTTACGTACACAACAATCAAATCAACATTATAAAAAATATTTCACAAAGTAAGTATATAACTTTACCAACAAATAAAGTATTTAAAAGTAATACATGTAATAAAAATGCAAAACATAACTAACAAATACTTAACAGCGTCTACAGAAGTCAACAAAACCACAACATCAACAAAAAACACTTTATCAACTAAAAAGAGTAAATATATTTTTTTTACAAAAATAAAATTAAAATAGAGACTAAATTATCAAAGTAATCAAATTAACTAAAACTATAACATTGTCTTCTCTGTTTCACAGATTAAACTTAAAATATTAGCAACCAAAATAATTCAAAATGTGTCCAAATTTAAAAATTGACATTTATTTCTTCAAAATAATTTATATATTTAAAAAAACACATTTATAAAAATGTATTTTTAACCAGCATTCTAAAATACTCCCCACCCTTATCCACTATAACCCCAACATCCTACAACTACATTGTTACATAAAATTAAAAAAATATAAAAAATGTAAAAAAAAATGTCATTATCCCCACCCTTATACTCTATCAACCCAACATCCTTCTCCCAAAAATTAATTAAAAAACAATAAAAAACAAACATTATAACATAAAAAAATAAATTAAATTATATAAAATAACTAAAACCAAATTAATGAAAAAATACACAAAATTAAACAAAAACAACAAAAATATTTACAACTATGGTGCCAATTCCGATCCGGTAAAAACCGGGTACGAACCGTCGGACGGAGCCTTTTCTCCGTCCGACTCGTACCCGGTGCGAAATCCATCCGAAAATGCAAGTACGATTCATACGGAAACACCATTTCCGTACGATTCGAACAAAACACCGACCGAACAGAAACTAAACACAATTCCGATCCTGAAAGGAGCCGACGTGACGTCGGTACGCATCCAGCCTACGTTTCACGAACCAGGAAGTACGATTCGAACCGACGTCATCCCGCACGGAAAATATTTACCGGCTGCCAAAAACTGCCGGGAAATCAGGACGACACACGCAAGGAGCAGCTGGACGCGACGAACAGACATGGACCCGAACCTACGTGCCATCCCTGCCCTCCTAGCAGTCCACCTGGCGTACAGGAACCGACGCAGACGCCGCAGAAGGTCAGCACAACAACCAGGGGCAAAGGGGGGGGCAGGGGCAGGACACACAACACCAACACATGGTACCAAATCACACATGGCCTGGACATACCTGACCATCAGGGCCTGGTCACTTCCAGGGGGTGGGGGCAAGGCCAGCAACGCAAGCGTCCGCCACAACGGAAGTGGATGGTCACGCGAACCGGTACGTACCCTACCCAGGCCGCAAGAGCGTGGGTACGGAACGTACCACGCGTCCCCCTACGTCACTCCAACAATAGCGGTACGGCCCGTACCCACGTCAGAAAGGCCTTGGTACAGCTCGTACCAGCATTGCTGGGGTCATGTAGGGGTACGCGTGGTACGACCCGTAGCCACGCCCCCAAGGCCTGTGTACGGTGCGGACCCCACGGCCCGCAACAATGGTGGGACGCACCGTACCCACACACCAAAGGCATGGGTACGGCCCGTACCCAGGCACGCAGAGCGTGGGCAGGGGTATGTACGGACCGTACCCCCACCCGTGGAAGTACGGCCCGTACCCCCACCCGTGCATGTACGCCCCGAACCCCCACTCGTGTATGTACGCCCCGAACCCCCACCCGTGTATGTACGCCCCGAACCGCCACCCGTGTATGTACGCACCCAAGCGCCACCCGTGTATGTACGCCCCGAACCCCCACCCCACCCTGGTATGTACGCCCCGAACCCCCACCCGTGTATGTACGCACCCAAGCGCCACCCGTGCATGTACGCCCCGAACCCCCACCCCACCCTGGTATGTACGCCCCGAACCCCCAGCCGTGTATGTACGCACCAAACCCCCACCCGTGTATGTACGCACCAAACCACCACACCAGCCGTGTATGTACGCACCAAACCCCCACCCCAGCCGTGTATGTACGCACCGAACCACCACCCGTGTATGTACGCACCGAACCACCACCCGTGTATGTACGCCCCCGAACCCCCACCCCAGCAGAGTATGTACGCCCCGAACCCCCACCCGTGTATGTACGGACCGAACCCCCACCCCAGCCGTGTATGTACGCCCCGAACCCCCACCCGTGTATGTACGGACCGAACCCCCACCCCAGCCGTGTATGTACGCACCAAACCACCACCCGTGTATGTACGCCCCCGAACCCCCACCCGTGTATGTACGCACCAAACCACCACCCCAGCCGTGTATGTACGCACCGAACCACCACCCGTGTATGTACGCACCGAACCACCACCCGTGTATGTACGCCCCCGAACCCCCCCCAGCCGTGTATGTACGCACCAAACCCCCACCCGTGTATGTACGCACCTAACACCCACCCCAGCCGTGTATGTACGCACCGAACCACCACCCGTGTATGTACGGACCGAACCCCCACCCCAGCAGAGTATGTACGCCCCGAACCCCCACCCGTGTATGTACGGACCTAACCCCCACCCCAGCCGTGTATGTACGCACCAAACCACCACCCGTGTATGTACGCACCAAACCCCCACCCGTGTATGTACGCACCAAACCACCACCCCAGCCGTGTATGTACGCACCAAACCACCACCCGTGTATGTACGCACCAAACGCCCACCCGTGTATGTACGCACCAAACCACCACACCAGCCGTGTATGTACGCACCAAACCCCCACCCCAGCAGAGTATGTACGCCCCGAACCCCCACCCGTGTATGTACGGACCTAACCCCCACCCCAGCCGTGTATGTACGCACCAAACCACCACCCGTGTATGTACGCACCAAACCCCCACCCGTGTATGTACGCACCAAACCACCACCCCAGCCGTGTATGTACGCACCAAACCACCACCCGTGTATGTACGCACCAAACGCCCACCCGTGTATGTACGCACCAAACCACCACACCAGCCGTGTATGTACGCACCAAACCCCCACCCCAGCCGTGTATGTACGCACCGAACCACCACCCGTGTATGTACGCACCGAACCCCCACCCCAGCAGAGTATGTACGCCCCGAACCCCCACCCGTGTATGTACGGACCGAACCCCCCCCCAGCCGTGTATGTACGCACCGAACCACCAGCCGTGTATGTACGCACCAAACCCCCACCCGTGTATGTACGCACCTAACACCCACCCCAGCCGTGTATGTACGCCCCGAACCCCCACCCGTGTATGTACGGACCGAACCCCCACCCCAGCAGAGTATGTACGCCCCGAACCCCCACCCGTGTATGTACGGACCGAACCCCCACCCCAGCCGTGTATGTACGCACCAAACCACCACCCGTGTATGTACGCCCCCGAACCCCCCCCCAGCCGTGTATGTACGCACCGAACCACCAGCCGTGTATGTACGCACCAAACCCCCACCCCAGCCGTGTATGTACGCACCGAACCACCACCCGTGTATGTACGCACCGAACCACCACCCGTGTATGTACGCCCCCGAACCCCCCCCAGCCGTGTATGTACGCACCAAACCCCCACCCGTGTATGTACGCACCAAACCCCCACCCCAGCCGTGTATGTACGCACCGAACCACCACCCGTGTATGTACGCACCGAACCCCCACCCCAGCAGAGTATGTACGCCCCGAACCCCCACCCGTGTATGTACGGACCGAACCCCCACCCGTGTATGTACGCACCAAACCCCCACCCGTGCATGTACGCACCGAACCTGCTATAAGAATGGGGTGTGCAAAACACCCCCAGCAGTGCCCAGACACAGGAGGGGTGGGTGCAGGGTCCTCCCAGCAGTGCCCAGACACAGGAGGGGTGTGTGCCTATCACTCCCAGCAGTGCCCAGACACAGGAGGGGTGTGTACCTATCACTCCCAGCAGTGCCCAGACATCGGACAATATACCCCATCAACAAGTTCAGTGACCTACAAGGGTGATACCCCAGATGCAGGCGGAGCCATCGCTGAGCCAGCATGGCTATATTGAAAGGCAACCCTCACACATCCAGGAAATGTAGACACAGCACAGCACAGCATTTGGGAGACACCCTGCAGGAAAAATGGCCTGGGCCACAGAGGACGGAACACACCTTGGGACAATGTCACCATACAGTGAGAGCAAACATGACCAAATACCATTTGCAGAGACCTTTGTGATGGCACGCAGATGGCAGGGTACACCCCATGAGCAGCACACTCCAACATTTCACAGACCCCTAACACATTATCACCACCCCAACGCAGGGAGCACCAGCACCAACAGCAAGTCCAGGAAAGCATCAGTGTGCAAAACAAAAAGAAAAGGCTTTATTCAGCAGGAAAATATATCAGAGAAAATGTCCACTATGTACAAGGGCCATGGGCCAGCCCAGCAGCAATGTCCGGGGGGGGGGTACACATCGGGACGTGTGTCCCCTAGCTTGCCTGCACAGTTCACAAGTCCATTTCATCCACAGAAGAGGGGGCATCAGGGGGGAGGGTGGAAACAGGCACCGCAGGGACAGGAGGGGAAAGGGTAGGTGTTGTGGGTGCAGGGAGGGATGAATCTGCCACAGGGGGGGTGCCAGCGCCAAAGGTGGAGGACAGAATGGCGCTGCACACGTCGGCAAGTTCCCCCAGCGACTCCCCCGTACCCAATCCAACCACAGGCCCCAAGGAGGGGGGGGGGGCAAAGGGATGGGTCGCAGCGCCACTGGGGGAGGGTGTGGACAGGGTGGGGGACTCAACTCCCCTGGCCGGGTCCCGCCTCCACCGCTTGCGGGGTGGTGTCATCCTGGGGCTGGGGGGCACACTCGCAGTGGATGATGCTGTCACTGACTGTTGGCCAGGAGAGCTAAGGGGAGTGGATTTGGAGGGAGTGGGTTGTGTGGAATGCGGACTCCCACTGTGGCTGCGTGTTCTACGTTTCCCCCCCGACCCAGTGGGTGTGCCTTCCTCACCCTGTGTGTGCGTGACAGGAGGTGTGCGCTTCGACTTCCCTGGTGGTGTGGTGCCTGTGTCTGTTGGGGTGCGTGCACGCTGACGTCTGGATGTGCGTGGGACAGGCACGGGAGTGGGAATTGTGGATGGGGCAGGGGTAGGGGGTGTTACGCAGCGCTGCAGGAGATCCAGTGCTGCAGTCAGTGTGGAGTCTATGGACCTCAGCAACTGCCGTTGGTCAGACTGCGCAGCCGACATGCCCTCCATGTATGCCTCCATCTGGGTCAGCACCTGGGTGTGGGCATGGAGGACATTTAGCATCGCAGTCTGACCAACCTGCAACTGCCTCAGGATGTCCACAGACTCCGCACTCACCGCAGCAGTGGTGACAGGGGCAGGGGGTGCGGTGCCTGGCAGGAAGGAGACATGTGGGGACCGAGCACGGAGGGAAGGGCCACGAGCATGTGGGAGGCCGGTGATGGAACCTGAGGTGGCGGGGGGATGTGGAGGGCTGCCATCAGCTGGGGGGGCAGACTCCGCCACCTCTGGGAGCTCAGCCTCGGACCCGTCTGCGTCATAGTCTGTGTTGGCAGTCAACAGGTCCTCCGCCTCACTCCCTTCGGCCTCCGTGCCACTCCATGTGCCAGACAGGACAGCACTGCTGGTACTGGTGCTCAATCTCTCCTCCCGGTCCGTGCTAGTGTCTCCTTCCGTGTCCCCCGGCGATGCTGTGGGCAAGGTGAAGAGACAGGAGAAAATCAGACACCTGTACACTTATGTCACATGAGTCAAATATACATAGGTCACATTGCATAGCCTGAAAAGCAACAGGAGTAACACCTACAAAACAATGTACACATGTAGGCCATGGAACACACAGTTTTTCTACCCACCATGCCACTGAGACACAATGGAGATCATGACACAACAGCAAATCACTGCACCTGAAATTTTAGAGAGGAGTCAGCCTCTGGGGACAAATGTGCACAGCACCTGCACCACACTGCGTCGTCAAAAAGGGATGAGCATGAATCATATCCATTTACTCTTGCCGCATGCTGCAAAGGCAATACATGAAACCAGGCCACACATGACAGGGTCACTGCACCTTGAGCGTATGTCCAGTCAAACATCACACACAGGCTAAACCCAGCAAGGAGGATGAAGCTTCTGACATGTAGGCCTTGTACGCACAAACCACCCACACCTGAGACAATCTCATTGAGACGGAGAAAGTATGTACACCTCTTACTCTGGGATGGAAACACATGGCCTCCACTAATTCATGACTGTAAACACACAGCCCCTGGTGGCCATGTCCACACATCATTGACAGGCAAACATCATCAGATTGTCTCAACAACACACACAGGTAATGCCCACTGTGAGTATGCACAAGCAAAATGGGTCCCCCTGTACAGTGGACACATGTAGCAACCTGTAGGTCCTAACAGTTGAGCCCAGGGTACAATGCCACCCTACGCAACCCATGGCAAAGACACAGTGAATGGCCATATTGTTGGATGACGCACATGATACCTAGGAAGAGGTGCCCCAGGGCACAGTAGTGCCCACACTCCTCCATGGTCCAGGATGGACATGACTGCAAATTAAGCAACCGTCCCTGCACTTAGCAGGCCTCCCACTCAGGCACATCATGTCAGAGGGCACACAATTGGACATGCATGCTGGAAGGCTGTACATTTTGGAGACACACCCCTATGTCGTGATTCACAATCAGTGCCAAGTGACATGGACACCACAATGACTGAAATTGGCCATGGCACACGCAAGGTCCCCATACCTGTGGCACATCACCCCCACACATGATGCTGATAGCATAGGGCACCTGCATGAACTGCCTGCATAAATAACCTTGTGCAAGAGTGGCGACAGACCAGGGAACACATTGCAAGGAGGGGAAGGGAGGGAGTGAGAACAGCACTGTGCTACTTTGTGGAGAAGTTGACGCACTGCACAATCAAACCCTGGCAGTGTATCCATGCAACTGCACACTTACATTGGCTGGGGACACACAACTGACACACATGTACCTACCCCCTTCCTGCTGCTGCCTCTCCTGTAGGCGCCTGTCCATATCGGGGAAGACCACCGCCAGCACACGCTTCTGGATGTGGGTCAGACGACGGCGGCCACGGTTCTTACGGCTCTCAGGTGAGTCCCCCAGCAGGAGCCGTGCAATCCTCCTCGTCCAGCACCGGATGTCCTGCCAGCGTTTCCTCACCTGAGACAGGCTCCGCCTCCGACCCTCTGTACCCCTCACGGCACTGACGGCTTCCCTCCAGATCTCCCCCTTGGCAATGGCGCCTACCTGTGAGGATGCAAAAGAGAGAATACATTAATCCACATGAGCAAAGACACAGAGACACACATATAGAACAATCCTCATTATGAACAGGCCATGGTATGCATGCAACTAATTGCACCTTTGTCATAGGGACATTATCCACTGTGGAAGGCCAAATGCACTACGTGCCAGTGGAAGCACACGGGTGGCATGAGGGGTACCACACACTCACTGACCAGGGATCACACTGTGCCTCACAGGCTACACCAGGATTATGTACAGCACCTCACAGCAGTCACCTGCCCCAGCACACTGATGCTACCTCAGCAGAGTACACAGACACACACAGGTACAGGACAATCACATGGCATTGCCAACTGCGGGTACACACCTCACTCTGCCCATGTGCCAGTAGACGGGGGTGTCACAGGTGTGGGGCTGGCTCAGCACGGCATGCACACAGCACTGCTCCCTGCTCACATCCGATGGCCAGGCCATATCCATCCCTCATGCTGCTTGTGTGCAACACTCCCCATATGCACTCACCCACATGACAGGGGACTAACACACACACCAATGTGCAGGGGACGAACACGGCCTTTGGACACTCACAGCACAGGTACACTGAACAAACACACATCCATGGGTACTGACACCTGTCACACTGGGGGGAACACAGGATCACATCAGGACTGTGGAAACAACATCCCCAGGAGGAGTATGCAGGCAGAATGTGCCATGCACCTTGCATTCATTGTCACAGTAGGCACTATGCAAGTGAGGAGTGCACACAGGAAACACAGCATGCTCTGCATGGGTGACATGAGGCCTTCCACACCCTGGGACCCACTCCAAACAACAGTGCATGTCTGTCACACATGGACACAATGCCAGAAGTCACTGTCACACAAAAGGGGCACAGTCTAAGCTAGTGGAGTCTGCACTCACCTGAACCCCTGGTCGACCATACAGGCTCTGGAACTGTGGGAGGATCACATCTATCAGGGCAAGGTTCTCCTCCTGGGTGAATGGCTGTGACCTCTCCACAGTCCTGGACATGGTGCCAGAGGAATCACTATCAGCAGCAGTGGTCATGGATGAATGGATGTGCAGGCAAGTGCTCTCTCATGGGACCTGGCTGCCTTATATATGCCTGGCTGGCCTGTTCATGTATAGGAGTACAGATTGATTGGTCAGTCACATTAGCATCCTACGTTTCATCCAATCCCTTCAAACCTACCCCAGTGTGTGGCTTTGCATGGTTTCAGTTTTGATAATGATGTCAAGTCAACATCCACATTGCAACAATGTAGATTCTTTCAAACTGACTTCTGCTGTGCACCTGGTGCTCAAATTCAAAAATTTAACTCAGTCTCCATGGCAACCATCAGGCATTTCGGCCCTTATACTTGTCCCTCATGTGTCCCCTATGTGTTTTCATACATTTACACACAGGTACGGTGCGTTCCACGCCCTAGGGCACCCCACAAGCAGTGATACCGACCGTACATGCGCTTGTACGGTCCGGATCACAATATTGCCGCTGGCGTATGCGTACGCCACAGTAGTACGGACTGTACACGCGCTTGTACGGTCCGGATCACAATATGGGCGCTGGCGTATGCGTACGCCACAGTAGTACGGACTGTACACGCGCTTGTACGGTCCGGATCACAATATGGGCGCTGGCGTATGCGTACGCCACAGTAGTACGGACTGTACACGCGCTTGTACGGTCCGGATCACAATATGGGCGCTGGCGTATGCGTACGCCACAGTAGTACGGACTGTACACGCGCTTGTACGGTCCGTACTACTGTGGCGTACGCATACGCCAGCGCCCATATTGTGATCCGGACCGTACAAGCGCGTGTACAGTCCGTACTACTGTGGCGTACGCATACGCCAGCGCCCATATTGTGATCCGGACCGTACAAGCGCGTGTACAGTCCGTACTACTGTGGCGTACGCATACGCCAGCGCCCATATTGTGATCCGGACCGTACAAGCGCGTGTACAGTCCGTACTACTGTGGCGTACGCATACGCCAGCGCCCATATTGTGATCCGGACCGTACAAGCGCGTGTACAGTCCGTACTACTGTGGCGTACGCATACGCCAGCGCCCATATTGTGATCCGGACCGTACAAGCGCGTGTACAGTCCGTACTACTGTGGCGTACGCATACGCCAGCGCCCATATTGTGATCCGGACCGCACAAGCGCGTGTACAGTCCGTACTACTGTGGCGTACGCATACGCCAGCGGCAATATTGGCCCAGGGACCCTATACACGCGCTCCGAGCGTATGTACGGTGCGTATAACAACTGTCAGTGGTGACAGGCGGCACACAGACAGGAATGGAGCGGACAGGTATTGCCAAGGGTGGACACCAATGCATTGTCTGTGCAATACCACCTGTGTGTGACACAGGTGTGTCAGGATGTGATGTGGCACTTTACCCCTGAGGTGTGGGCAAAGCACATGTACGATGAGCTGTGTACACATGTCGTGTGTGATGGTGCGCATTGTACCACACATCCCCTGCACTCCTTTGACATGTGTGCATGTCGTACACACTAGTGGAGCCATGAGTCACTTGCATGTCCCAGTCACGGACACCCGCACCTGTCCCCTGATGCCAGGTACACGGAATATTACATATGACACGTGTATGGCTGCGTTGCATGCTGCAACCATGTCATGTGTGTGGCATGTCTTTCCATGATTTTGCTGTAGGTGTGTGATTCAATGTGTCAGCAGTTGCTGCTGCCAACATGTGTCTGTGTGTCGATGGGCATGGCACACTGTTCCGCACACCAGCCCACATATGTGATTTGCCATGAGGTGTGTATGTATCCAACTACACGGAGTATCAACACAAGTACATATCCACATGCTCCCTATGTATGTTCTGTCTCGACATGTACTCCTCAAAGGCAATGTGTGTGGCCTGTCCTATTCCTATGACATGTGACCAGTGCATATCGCATCCAACTACCTGTCTGTACCATACGCATACTACTTCTGCACATGTGTGGATGTCTGTGAATCCTGTGATGCGTGTGCATGTTCACTTACACTGGCCCACAGCTAGTCTCATGCCATGTCATCGTGATCTTGCCCCCCTCCGTTAGTGGCTGTCCCTTGGTAGGAGTGTAACCTGACTGGCGTTCGTGTCCAGGAACTGTGGCACAGACCTGACTCACAACGTGGCATATGTGTATTGGCTGTGTAACATGTGCTCAGTGCATTGACGATGTTGTTGTACAGTGCTCACTCTTAGGTGTTCCTTCCATTTCACTGCAGGGCTCCGCCTCTCCCTCGACGTATGCCAGACATTGCTGCCCTGCATGAACGGGACTGTATACGCCGCTACAGATTCAGCCAACGGTTGATTGATGAGTTGACTGGCCGGCTGGAAGCACAACTCCTCCCGCGCCACAGGTATCCAAGTGCACTGACACCCAAGTTGAAGGTGATGGCAGCCCTACATTTCCTTGCCACGGGTACGTTCCAACATACCATTGCTGATGTCGGGGGCATGTCCCAGACGATGTTCAGCCGTGTTCTGCATGATTTCTTAGAGGCCATGTTGGTTCACCTGGATGAGTACATTAAATTCCCAAATCGTGAGCAGTTGACAGATGTCAAGCGTGAGTTCTATGCCCTGGGAGGGATGCCCCATGTCATTGGGTCCATAGATGGGACACATGTTGCGTTGGTACCACCACAGGCACAGGAGGTGGTGTATAGGAATCGCAAACATTATCACTCCATTAATGCCCTTGTGGTGTGTCTGTCCAACATGGTGATTTCACATGTCTGTGTTCGCTTTCCAGGATCAGCACACGATGCCTTCATCATGAGGCGTAGCAGGGTGCCAGAAATGATGCTGCAGCTGCGGAACGAGCGAGCATGTATTGTTGGTGGGTAGACTCTGGCAGTTCAGTGTTTGGCGTCATCTTCCAATCTCACTGCCTGTGCTGACACACTTCTGTCCATGATGTTTCCTTGTAGGGGACGCTGGCTATCCCAACATGCCATGGCTGATGACGCCTGTCCGCAACCCCAGCACGGCTGCCGAGCACCTCTACAACAACGCACATGGGCGGACCAGGAGAGTCATTGAGAGGACGTTTGGACTTCTGAAGAGCCGATTCCGGTGCCTCCACAAGACCGGCGGAGCACTCCCATATGCCCCGGTGAAGGTGTGCAAGATCATCATCGTCTGCTGCATGCTGCACAACATGGCAGTGGAGGAAGCTGTTCCACTCATACTGGATCAAGATGACCAGGACCATCCACCCGTGGAGGATGAAGGGCTTGGTGACGGGGCAAGTGATGTGGAGGAGGAGGAGGCTGTGGAGGACATGCGGAGTCGGCTCATACGCAACTTCTTTGCTTAGTGGTGAGTTCCAGTGTCTGAGTGTGCACGCATTGGGCCGTGTGTGGCATGTGTTGCAATGTGTGTGTCCATCTGCATGTCTGCCAAGTGAGTCAGTGGTGTGTATTGAAGTGTCACTCAAGTGATGGCGCAATGGAAGGATGTTGTCTGAGGGTCATCATTGTCACCTGTCATGTTAACAACATGATACGTGTTAAGTACATGCTTGCGGATGTGCTCCTTTGTGCTGAATCCTTGTGTGTCTCTCTT
>NW_028187823.1:0-33875 GCF_964204655.1 Triturus cristatus | reverse complement strand
GGAGGGAGGGAGGGATAGGAGGGATAGGAGGAGGGGAGGGATAGAGGGATAATGGGAAGGTAACACTCTGTTCCAGTCCTGATTGGAGGGAGGGAGGGATAGGAGGGATAGATGGGAAGGTAACACTCTGTTCCAGTCCTGATTGGAGGGAGGGAGGGATAGGAGGGATAGGAGGGAGGGATAGGAGGGATAGATGGGAAGGTAACACTCTGTTCCAGTCCTGATTGGAGGGAGGGAGGGATAGGAGGGATAGGAGGGAGGGATAGGAGGGATAGATGGGAAGGTAACACTCTGTTCCAGTCCTGATTGGAGGGAGGGAGGGATAGGAGGGATAGGAGGGAGGGATAGGAGGGATAGATGGGAAGGTAACACTCTGTTCCAGTCCTGATTGGAGGGAGGGAGGGATAGGAGGGATAGGAGGGAGGGATAGGAGGGATAAGATGGGAAGGTAACACTCTGTTCCAGTCCTGATTGGAGGGAGGGAGGGATAGGAGGGATAGGAGGGAGGGATAGGAGGGATAGATGGGAAGGTAACACTCTGTTCCAGTCCTGATTGGAGGGAGGGAGGGATAGGGGAGGGATAGGAGGATGATGGAAGGTAACACTCTGTTCCAGTCCTGATTGGAGGGAGGGAGGGATAGGAGGGATAGGAGGGAGGGATAGGAGGGATAGATGGGAAGGTAACACTCTGTTCCAGTCCTGATTGGAGGGAGGGAGGGATAGGAGGATAGGAGGGAGGGATAGGAGGGATAGATGGGAAGGTAACACTCTGTTCCAGTCCTGATTGGAGGGAGGGAGGGATAGGAGGGATAGATGGGAAGGTAACACTCTGTTCCAGTCCTGATTGGAGGGAGGGAGGGATAGGAGGGATAGGAGGGAGGGATAGGAGGGATAGATGGGAAGGTAACACTCTGTTCCAGTCCTGATTGGAGGGAGGGAGGGATAGGAGGGATAGGAGGGAGGGATAGGAGGGATAGATGGGAAGGTAACACTCTGTTCCAGTCCTGATTGGAGGGAGGGAGGGATAGGAGGGATAGGAGGGAGGGATAGGAGGGATAGATGGGAAGGTAACACTCTGTTCCAGTCCTGATTGGAGGGAGGGAGGGATAGGAGGGATAGGAGGGAGGGATAGGAGGGATAGATGGGAAGGTAACACTCTGTTCCAGTCCTGATGGAGGGAGGGAGGGATAGGAGGGATAGGAGGGAGGGATAGGAGGGATAGATGGGAAGGTAACACTCTGTTCCAGTCCTGATTGGAGGGAGGGAGGGAGGGATAGGGAGGGATAGATGGGAAGGTAACACTCTGTTCCAGTCCTGATTGGAGGGAGGGAGGGATAGGAGGGATAGGAGGGAGGGATAGGAGGGATAGATGGGAAGGTAACACTCTGTTCCAGTCCTGATTGGAGGGAGGGAGGGATAGGAGGGATAGGAGGGAGGGATAGGAGGGATAGATGGGAAGGTAACACTCTGTTCCAGTCCTGATTGGAGGGAGGGAGGGATAGGAGGGATAGATGGGAAGGTAACACTCTGTTCCAGTCCTGATTGGAGGGAGGGAGGGATAGGAGGGATAGGAGGGAGGGATAGGAGGGATAGATGGGAAGGTAACACTCTGTTCCAGTCCTGATTGGAGGGAGGGAGGGATAGGAGGGATAGGAGGGAGGGATAGGAGGGATAGATGGAAGGTAACACTCTGTTCCAGTCCTGATTGGAGGGAGGGAGGGATAGGAGGGATAGGAGGGAGGGATGGGAGGGATAGATGGGAAGGTAACACTCTGTTCCAGTCCTGATTGGAGGGAGGGAGGGATAGGAGGGATAGGAGGGAGGGATAGGAGGGATAGATGGGAAGGTAACACTCTGTTCCAGTCCTGATTGGAGGGAGGGAGGGATAGGAGGGATAGGAGGGAGGGATAGGAGGGATAGATGGGAAGGTAACACTCTGTTCCAGTCCTGATTGGAGGGAGGGAGGGATAGGAGGGATAGGAGGGAGGGATAGGAGGGATAGATGGGAGGGATAGGAGGGATAGGAGGGAGGGATAGGAGGGATAGATGGGAAGGTAACACTCTGTTCCAGTCCTGATTGGAGGGAGGGAGGGATAGGAGGATAGATGGGAAGGTAACACTCTGTTCCAGTCCTGATTGGAGGGAGGGAGGGATAGGAGGGATAGGAGGGAGGGATAGGAGGGATAGATGGGAAGGTAACACTCTGTTCCAGTCCTGATTGGAGGGAGGGAGGGATAGGAGGGATAGATGGGAAGGTAACACTCTGTTCCAGTCCTGATTGGAGGGAGGGAGGGATAGGAGGGATAGATGGGAAGGTAACACTCTGTTCCAGTCCTGATTGGAGGAAGGGAGGGATAGGAGGGATAGGAGGGAGGGATAGGAGGGATAGATGGGAAGGTAACACTCTGTTCCAGTCCTGATTGGAGGGAGGGAGGGATAGGAGGGATAGATGGGAAGGTAACACTCTGTTCCAGTCCTGATTGGAGGGAGGGAGGGATAGGAGGGATAGGAGGGAGGGATAGGAGGGATAGATGGGAAGGTAACACTCTGTTCCAGTCCTGATTGGAGGGAGGGAGGGATAGGAGGGATAGGAGGGAGGGATAGGAGGGATAGATGGGAAGGTAACACTCTGTTCCAGTCCTGATTGGAGGGAGGGAGGGATAGGAGGGATAGGAGGGAGGGATAGGAGGGATAGATGGGAAGGTAACACTCTGTTCCAGTCCTGATTGGAGGGAGGGAGGGATAGGAGGGATAGGAGGGAGGGATAGGAGGGATAGATAAGAAGGGATAGGAGGGATAGGAGGGAGGGATAGGAGGGATAGATGGGAAGGTAACACTCTGTTCCAGTCCTGATTGGAGGGAGGGAGGGATAGGAGGGATAGATGGGAAGGTAACACTCTGTTCCAGTCCTGATTGGAGGGAGGGAGGGATAGGAGGGATAGGAGGGAGGGATAGGAGGGATAGATGGGAAGGTAACACTCTGTTCCAGTCCTGATTGGAGGGAGGGAGGGATAGGAGGGATAGATGGGAAGGTAACACTCTGTTCCAGTCCTGATTGGAGGGAGGGAGGGATAGGAGGGATAGATGGGAAGGTAACACTCTGTTCCAGTCCTGATTGGAGGGAGGGAGGGATAGGAGGGATAGGAGGGAGGGATAGGAGGGATAGATGGGAAGGTAACACTCTGTTCCAGTCCTGATTGGAGGGAGGGAGGGATAGGAGGGATAGATGGGAAGGTAACACTCTGTTCCAGTCCTGATTGGAGGGAGGGAGGGACAGGAGGGAAAGGAGGGAGGGATAGGAGGGATAGATGGGAAGGTAACACTCTGTTCCAGTCCTGATTGGAGGGAGGGAGGGATAGGAGGGATAGGAGGGAGGGATAGGAGGGATAGATGGGAAGGTAACACTCTGTTCCAGTCCTGATTGGAGGGAGGGAGGGATAGGAGGGATAGGAGGGAGGGATAGGAGGGATAGATGGGAAGGTAACACTCTGTTCCAGTCCTGATTGGAGGGAGGGAGGGATAGGAGGGATAGGAGGGAGGGATAGGAGGGATAGATGGGAGGGATAGGAGGGATAGGAAGGAGGGATAGGAGGGATAGATGGGAAGGTAACACTCTGTTCCAGTCCTGATTGGAGGGAGGGAGGGATAGGAGGGATAGATGGGAAGGTAACACTCTGTTCCAGTCCTGATTGGAGGGAGGGAGGGATAGGAGGGATAGGAGGGAGGGATAGGAGGGATAGATGGGAAGGTAACACTCTGTTCCAGTCCTGATTGGAGGGAGGGAGGGATAGGAGGGATAGATGGGAAGGTAACACTCTGTTCCCAGTCCTGATTGGAGGGAGGGATAGGAGGGATAGATGGGAAGGTAACACTCTGTTCCAGTCCTGATTGGAGGGAGGGAGGGATAGGAGGGATAGGAGGGAGGGATAGGAGGGATAGATGGGAAGGTAACACTCTGTTCCAGTCCTGATTGGAGGGAGGGAGGGATAGGAGGGATAGATGGGAAGGTAACACTCTGTTCCAGTCCTGATTGGAGGGAGGGAGGGATAGGAGGGATAGGAGGGAGGGATAGGAGGGATAGATGGGAAGGTAACACTCTGTTCCAGTCCTGATTGGAGGGAGGGAGGGATAGGAGGGATAGGAGGGAGGGATAGGAGGGATAGATGGGAAGGTAACACTCTGTTCCAGTCCTGATTGGAGGGAGGGAGGGATAGGAGGGATAGGAGGGAGGGATAGGAGGGATAGATGGGAAGGTAACACTCTGGTCCAGTCCTGATTGGAGGGAGGGAGGGATAGGAGGGATAGGAGGGAGGGATAGGAGGGATAGATGGGAGGAATAGGAGGGATAGGAGGGAGGGATAGGAGGGATAGATGGGAAGGTAACACTCTGTTCCAGTCCTGATTGGAGGGAGGGAGGGATAGGAGGGATAGATGGGAAGGTAACACTCTGTTCCAGTCCTGATTGGAGGGAGGGAGGGATAGGAGGGATAGGAGGGAGGGATAGGAGGGATAGATGGGAAGGTAACACTCTGTTCCAGTCCTGATTGGAGGGAGGGAGGGATAGGAGGGATAGATGGGAAGGTAACACTCTGTTCCAGTCCTGATTGGAGGGAGGGAGGGATAGGAGGGATAGATGGGAGGGATAGGAGGGATAGATGGGAAGGTAACACTCTGTTCCAGTCCTGATTGGAGGGAGGGAGGGATAGGAGGGATAGGAGGGAGGGATAGGAGGGATAGATGGAGGGATAGGAGGGATAGGAGGGAGGGATAGGAGGGATAGATGGGAAGGTAACACTCTGTTCCAGTCCTGATTGGAGGGAGGGAGGGATAGGAGGGATAGATGGGAAGGTAACACTCTGTTCCAGTCCTGATTGGAGGGAGGGAGGGATAGGAGGGATAGATGGGAAGGTAACACTCTGTTCCAGTCCTGATTGGAGGGAGGGAGGGATAGGAGGGATAGGAGGGAGGGATAGGAGGGATAGATGGGAAGGTAACACTCTGTTCCAGTCCTGATTGGAGGGAGGGAGGGATAGGAGGGATAGATGGGAAGGTAACACTCTGTTCCAGTCCTGATTGGAGGGAGGGAGGGATAGGAGGGATAGATGGGAAGGTAACACTCTGTTCCAGTCCTGATTGGAGGGAGGGAGGGATAGGAGGGATAGATGGGAAGGTAACACTCTGTTCCAGTCCTGATTGGAGGGAGGGAGGGATAGGAGGGATAGGAGGGAGGGATAGGAGGGATAGATGGGAAGGTAACACTCTGTTCCAGTCCTGATTGGAGGGAGGGAGGGATAGGAGGGATAGGAGGGAGGGATAGGAGGGATAGATGGGAAGGTAACACTCTGTTCCAGTCCTGATTGGAGGGAGGGAGGGATAGGAGGGATAGGAGGGAGGGATAGGAGGGATAGATGGGAAGGTAACACTCTGTTCCAGTCCTGATTGGAGGGAGGGAGGGATAGGAGGGATAGGAGGGAGGGATAGGAGGGATAGATGGGAAGGTAACACTCTGTTCCAGTCCTGATTGGAGGGAGGGAGGGATAGGAGGGATAGGAGGGAGGGATAGGAGGGATAGATGGGAAGGTAACACTCTGTTCCAGTCCGATTGGAGGGAGGGAGGGAGGGATAGGAGGGATAGATGGGAAGGTAACACTCTGTTCCAGTCCTGATTGGAGGGAGGGAGGGATAGGAGGGATAGGAGGGAGGGATAGGAGGGATAGATGGGAAGGTAACACTCTGTTCCAGTCCTGATTGGAGGGAGGGAGGGATAGGAGGGATAGGAGGGAGGGATAGATGGGAAGGTAACACTCTGTTCCAGTCCTGATTGGAGGGAGGGAGGGATAGGAGGGATAGATGGGAAGGTAACACTCTGTTCCAGTCCTGATTGGAGGGAGGGAGGGATAGGGGGGATAGGAGGGAGGGATAGGAGGGATAGATGGGAAGGTAACACTCTGTTCCAGTCCTGATTGGAGGGAGGGAGGGATAGGAGGGATAGGAGGGAGGGATAGGAGGGATAGATGGGAAGGTAACACTCTGTTCCAGTCCTGATTGGAGGGAGGGAGGGATAGGAGGGATAGGAGGGATGGATGGGAGGGATAGATGGGAAGGTAACACTCTGTTCCAGTCCTGATTGGAGGGAGGGAGGGATAGGAGGGATAGGAGGGAGGGATAGGAGGGATAGATGGGAAGGTAACACTCTGTTCCAGTCCTGATTGGAGGGAGGGAGGGATAGGAGGGATAGGAGGGAGGGATAGTAGGGATAGATGGGAAGGTAACACTCTGTTCCAGTCCTGATTGGAGGGAGGGAGGGATAGGAGGGATAGGAGGGAGGGATAGGAGGGATAGATGGGAGGGATAGGAGGGATAGGAGGGAGGGATAGGAGGGATAGATGGGAAGGTAACACTCTGTTCCAGTCCTGATTGGAGGGAGGGAGGGATAGGAGGGATAGATGGGAAGGTAACACTCTGTTCCAGTCCTGATTGGAGGGAGGGAGGGATAGGAGGGATAGGAGGGAGGGATAGGAGGGATAGATGGGAAGGTAACACTCTGTTCCAGTCCTGATTGGAGGGAGGGAGGGATAGGAGGGATAGATGGGAAGGTAACACTCTGTTCCAGTCCTGATTGGAGGGAGGGAGGGATAGGAGGGATAGATGGGAAGGTAACACTCTGTTCCAGTCCTGATTGGAGGAAGGGAGGGATAGGAGGGATAGGAGGGAGGGATAGGAGGGATAGATGGGAAGGTAACACTCTGTTCCAGTCCTGATTGGAGGGAGGGAGGGATAGGAGGGATAGATGGGAAGGTAACACTCTGTTCCAGTCCTGATTGGAGGGAGGGAGGGATAGGAGGGATAGGAGGGAGGGATAGGAGGGATAGATGGGAAGGTAACACTCTGTTCCAGTCCTGATTGGAGGGAGGAGGGATAGGAGGGATAGGAGGGAGGGATAGGAGGGATAGATGGGAAGGTAACACTCTGTTCCAGTCCTGATTGGAGGGAGGGAGGGATAGGAGGGATAGGAGGGAGGGATAGGAGGGATAGATGGGAAGGTAACACTCTGTTCCAGTCCTGATTGGAGGGAGGGAGGGATAGGAGGGATAGGAGGGAGGGATAGGAGGGATAGATAAGAAGGGATAGGAGGGATAGGAGGGAGGGATAGGAGGGATAGATGGGAAGGTAACACTCTGTTCCAGTCCTGATTGGAGGGAGGGAGGGATAGGAGGGATAGATGGGAAGGTAACACTCTGTTCCAGTCCTGATTGGAGGGAGGGAGGGATAGGAGGGATAGGAGGGAGGGATAGGAGGGATAGATGGGAAGGTAACACTCTGTTCCAGTCCTGATTGGAGGGAGGGAGGGATAGGAGGGATAGGAGGGAGGGATAGGAGGGATAGATGGGAAGGTAACACTCTGTTCCAGTCCTGATTGGAGGGAGGGAGGGATAGGAGGGATAGGAGGGAGGGATAGGAGGGATAGATGGGAAGGTAACACTCTGTTCCAGTCCTGATTGGAGGGAGGGAGGGATAGGAGGGATAGGAGGGAGGGATAGGAGGGATAGATGGGAAGGTAACACTCTGTTCCAGTCCTGATTGGAGGGAGGGAGGGATAGGAGGGATAGGAGGGAGGGATAGGAGGGATAGATGGGAAGGTAACACTCTGTTCCAGTCCTGATTGGAGGGAGGGAGGGATAGGAGGGATAGGAGGGAGGGATAGGAGGGATAGATGGGAAGGTAACACTCTGTTCCAGTCCTGATTGGAGGGAGGGAGGGAGGGATAGGAGGGATAGATGGGAAGGTAACACTCTGTTCCAGTCCTGATTGGAGGGAGGGAGGGATAGGAGGGATAGGAGGGAGGGATAGGAGGGATAGATGGGAAGGTAACACTCTGTTCCAGTCCTGATTGGAGGGAGGGAGGGATAGGAGGGATAGGAGGGAGGGATAGATGGGAAGGTAACACTCTGTTCCAGTCCTGATTGGAGGGAGGGAGGGATAGATGGGAAGGTAACACTCTGTTCCAGTCCTGATTGGAGGGAGGGAGGGATAGGGGGGATAGGAGGGAGGGATAGGAGGGATAGATGGGAAGGTAACACTCTGTTCCAGTCCTGATTGGAGGGAGGGAGGGATAGGAGGGGATAGGAGGGAGGGATAGGAGGGATAGATGGGAAGGTAACACTCTGTTCCAGTCCTGATTGGAGGGAGGGAGGGATAGGAGGGATAGGAGGGATGGATGGGAGGGATAGATGGGAAGGTAACACTCTGTTCCAGTCCTGATTGGAGGGAGGGAGGGATAGGAGGGATAGGAGGGAGGGATAGGAGGGATAGATGGGAAGGTAACACTCTGTTCCAGTCCTGATTGGAGGGAGGGAGGGATAGGAGGGATAGGAGGGAGGGATAGTAGGGATAGATGGGAAGGTAACACTCTGTTCCAGTCCTGATTGGAGGGAGGGAGGGATAGGAGGGATAGGAGGGAGGGATAGGAGGGATAGATGGGAGGGATAGGAGGGATAGGAGGGAGGGATAGGAGGGATAGATGGGAAGGTAACACTCTGTTCCAGTCCTGATTGGAGGGAGGGAGGGATAGGAGGGATAGATGGGAAGGTAACACTCTGTTCCAGTCCTGATTGGAGGGAGGGAGGGATAGGAGGGATAGGAGGGAGGGATAGGAGGGATAGATGGGAAGGTAACACTCTGTTCCAGTCCTGATTGGAGGGAGGGAGGGATAGGAGGGATAGATGGGAAGGTAACACTCTGTTCCAGTCCTGATTGGAGGGAGGGAGGGATAGGAGGGATAGATGGGAAGGTAACACTCTGTTCCAGTCCTGATTGGAGGAAGGGAGGGATAGGAGGGATAGGAGGGGAGGGATAGGAGGGATAGATGGGAAGGTAACACTCTGTTCCAGTCCTGATTGGAGGGAGGGAGGGATAGGAGGGATAGATGGGAAGGTAACACTCTGTTCCAGTCCTGATTGGAGGGAGGGAGGGATAGGAGGGATAGGAGGGAGGGATAGGAGGGATAGATGGGAAGGTAACACTCTGTTCCAGTCCTGATTGGAGGGAGGGAGGGATAGGAGGGATAGGAGGGAGGGATAGGAGGGATAGATGGGAAGGTAACACTCTGTTCCAGTCCTGATTGGAGGGAGGGAGGGATAGGAGGGATAGGAGGGAGGGATAGGAGGGATAGATGGGAAGGTAACACTCTGTTCCAGTCCTGATTGGAGGGAGGGAGGGATAGGAGGGATAGGAGGGAGGGATAGGAGGGATAGATAAGAAGGGATAGGAGGGATAGGAGGGAGGGATAGGAGGGATAGATGGGAAGGTAACACTCTGTTCCAGTCCTGATTGGAGGGAGGGAGGGATAGGAGGGATAGATGGGAAGGTAACACTCTGTTCCAGTCCTGATTGGAGGGAGGGAGGGATAGGAGGGATAGGAGGGAGGGATAGGAGGGATAGATGGGAAGGTAACACTCTGTTCCAGTCCTGATTGGAGGGAGGGAGGGATAGGAGGGATAGATGGGAAGGTAACACTCTGTTCCAGTCCTGATTGGAGGGAGGGAGGGATAGGAGGGATAGATGGGAAGGTAACACTCTGTTCCAGTCCTGATTGGAGGGAGGGAGGGATAGGAGGGATAGGAGGGAGGGATAGGAGGGATAGATGGGAAGGTAACACTCTGTTCCAGTCCTGATTGGAGGGAGGGAGGGATAGGAGGGATAGATGGGAAGGTAACACTCTGTTCCAGTCCTGATTGGAGGGAGGGAGGGACAGGAGGGAAAGGAGGGAGGGATAGGAGGGATAGATGGGAAGGTAACACTCTGTTCCAGTCCTGATTGGAGGGAGGGAGGGATAGGAGGGATAGGAGGGAGGGATAGGAGGGATAGATGGGAAGGTAACACTCTGTTCCAGTCCTGATTGGAGGGAGGGAGGGATAGGAGGGATAGGAGGGAGGGATAGGAGGGATAGATGGGAGGGATAGGAGGGATAGGAGGGAGGGATAGGAGGGATAGATGGGAAGGTAACACTCTGTTCCAGTCCTGATTGGAGGGAGGGAGGGATAGGAGGGATAGATGGGAAGGTAACACTCTGTTCCAGTCCTGATTGGAGGGAGGGAGGGATAGGAGGGATAGGAGGGAGGGATAGAGGGATAGATGGGAAGGTAACACTCTGTTCCAGTCCTGATTGGAGGGAGGGAGGGATAGGAGGGATAGATGGGAAGGTAACACTCTGTTCCAGTCCTGATTGGAGGGAGGGATAGGAGGGATAGATGGGAAGGTAACACTCTGTTCCAGTCCTGATTGGAGGGAGGGAGGGATAGGAGGGATAGGAGGGAGGGATAGGAGGGATAGATGGGAAGGTAACACTCTGTTCCAGTCCTGATTGGAGGGAGGGAGGGATAGGAGGGATAGATGGGAAGGTAACACTCTGTTCCAGTCCTGATTGGAGGGAGGGAGGGATAGGAGGGATAGGAGGGAGGGATAGGAGGGATAGATGGGAAGGTAACACTCTGTTCCAGTCCTGATTGGAGGGAGGGAGGGATAGGAGGGATAGGAGGGAGGGATAGGAGGGATAGATGGGAAGGTAACACTCTGTTCCAGTCCTGATTGGAGGGAGGGAGGGATAGGAGGGATAGGAGGGAGGGATAGGAGGGATAGATGGGAGGAATAGGAGGGATAGGAGGGAGGGATAGGAGGGATAGATGGGAAGGTAACACTCTGTTCCAGTCCTGATTGGAGGGAGGGAGGGATAGGAGGGATAGATGGGAAGGTAACACTCTGTTCCAGTCCTGATTGGAGGGAGGGAGGGATAGGAGGGATAGGAGGGAGGGATAGGAGGGATAGATGGGAAGGTAACACTCTGTTCCAGTCCTGATTGGAGGGAGGGAGGGATAGGAGGGATAGATGGGAAGGTAACACTCTGTTCCAGTCCTGATTGGAGGGAGGGAGGGATAGGAGGGATAGATGGGAGGGAAAGGAGGGATAGATGGGAAGGGGAGGGATAGATGGGAAGGTAACACTCTGTTCCAGTCCTGATTGGAGGGAGGGAGGGATAGGAGGGATAGGAGGGAGGGATAGGAGGGATAGATGGGAGGGATAGGAGGGATAGGAGGGAGGGATAGGAGGGATAGATGGGAAGGTAACACTCTGTTCCAGTCCTGATTGGAGGGAGGGAGGGATAGGAGGGATAGATGGGAAGGTAACACTCTGTTCCAGTCCTGATTGGAGGGAGGGAGGGATAGGAGGGATAGATGGGAAGGTAACACTCTGTTCCAGTCCTGATTGGAGGGAGGGAGGGATAGGAGGGATAGGAGGGAGGGATAGGAGGGATAGATGGGAAGGTAACACTCTGTTCCAGTCCTGATTGGAGGGAGGGAGGGATAGGAGGGATAGATGGGAAGGTAACACTCTGTTCCAGTCCTGATTGGAGGGAGGGAGGGATAGGAGGGATAGATGGGAAGGTAACACTCTGTTCCAGTCCTGATTGGAGGGAGGAGGGATAGGAGGGATAGGAGGGAGGGATAGGAGGGATAGATGGGAAGGTAACACTCTGTTCCAGTCCTGATTGGAGGGAGGGAGGGATAGGAGGGATAGGAGGGAGGGATAGGAGGGATAGATGGGAAGGTAACACTCTGTTCCAGTCCTGATTGGAGGGAGGGAGGGATAGGAGGGATAGGAGGGAGGGATAGGAGGGATAGATGGGAAGGTAACACTCTGTTCCAGTCCTGATTGGAGGGAGGGAGGGATAGGAGGGATAGGAGGGAGGGATAGGAGGGATAGATGGGAAGGTAACACTCTGTTCCAGTCCTGATTGGAGGGAGGGAGGGATAGGAGGGATAGGAGGGAGGGATAGGAGGGATAGATGGGAAGGTAACACTCTGTTCCAGTCCTGATTGGAGGGAGGGAGGGATAGGAGGGATAGGAGGGAGGGATAGGAGGGATAGATGGGAAGGTAACACTCTGTTCCAGTCCTGATTGGAGGGAGGGAGGGATAGGAGGGATAGATGGGAAGGTAACACTCTGTTCCAGTCCTGATTGGAGGGAGGGAGGGATAGGAGGGATAGATGGGAAGGTAACACTCTGTTCCAGTCCTGATTGGAGGGAGGGAGGGATAGGAGGGATAGATGGGAGGGATAGGGGGATAGATGGGAAGGTAACACTCTGTTCCAGTCCTGATTGGAGGGAGGGAGGGATAGGAGGGATAGGAGGGAGGGATAGGAGGGATAGATGGGAAGGTAACACTCTGTTCCAGTCCTGATTGGAGGGAGGGAGGGATAGGAGGGGATAGGAGGGAGGGATATAGATGGGAAGGTAACACTCTGTTCCAGTCCTGATTGGAGGGAGGGAGGGATAGGAGGGATAGGAGGGAGGGATAGGAGGGATAGATGGGAGGGATAGGAGGGAGGGATAGGAGGGATAGATGGGAAGGTAACACTCTGTTCCAGTCCTGATTCGAGGGAGGGAGGGATAGGAGGGATAGGAGGGAGGGATAGGAGGGATAGATGGGAAGGTAACACTCTGTTCCAGTCCTGATTGGAGGGAGGGAGGGATAGGAGGGATAGGAGGGAGGGATAGGAGGGATAGATGGGAAGGTAACACTCTGTTCCAGTCCTGATTGGAGGGAGGGAGGGATCTGTTCCAGTCCTGATTGGAGGGAGGGAGGGATAGGAGGGATAGATGGGAAGGTAACACTCTGTTCCAGTCCTGATTGGAGGGAGGGAGGGATAGGAGGGATAGGAGGGAGGGATAGGAGGGATGTGGAGGGAGGGAGGGATAGGAGGGATAGGAGGGAGGGATAGGGAGGGAGGGATAGGAGGGATAGATGGGAAGGTAACACTCTGTTCCAGTCCTGATTGGAGGGAGGGAGGGATAGGAGGGATAGGAGGGAGGGATAGGAGGGATAGATGGGAGGGATAGGAGGGAATAGGAGGGAGGATAGGAGGGATAGATGGGAAGGTAACACTCTGTTCCAGTCCTGATTGGAGGGAGGAGGGATAGGAGGGATAGATGGGAAGGTAACACTCTGTTCCAGTCCTGATTGGAGGGAGGGAGGGATAGGAGGGATAGGAGGGAGGGATAGGAGGGATAGATGGGAAGGTAACACTCTGTTCCAGTCCTGATTGGAGGGAGGGAGGGATAGGAGGGATAGATGGGAAGGTAACACTCTGTTCCAGTCCTGATTGGAGGGAGGGAGGGATAGGAGGGATAGATGGGAGGGATAGGAGGGATAGATGGGAAGGTAACACTCTGTTCCAGTCCTGATTGGAGGGAGGGAGGGATAGGAGGGATAGGAGGGAGGGATAGGAGGGATAGATGGGAGGGATAGGAGGGATAGGAGGGAGGGATAGGAGGGATAGATGGGAAGGTAACACTCTGTTCCAGTCCTGATTGGAGGGAGGGAGGGATAGGAGGGATAGATGGGAAGGTAACACTCTGTTCCAGTCCTGATTGGAGGGAGGGAGGGATAGGAGGGATAGATGGGAAGGTAACACTCTGTTCCAGTCCTGATTGGAGGGAGGGAGGGATAGGAGGGATAGGAGGGAGGGATAGGAGGGATAGATGGGAAGGTAACACTCTGTTCCAGTCCTGATTGGAGGGAGGGAGGGATAGGAGGGATAGATGGGAAGGTAACACTCTGTTCCAGTCCTGATTGGAGGGAGGGAGGGATAGGAGGGATAGATGGGAAGGTAACACTCTGTTCCAGTCCTGATTGGAGGGAGGGAGGGATAGGAGGGATAGATGGGAGGGATAGGAGGGATAGATGGGAAGGTAACACTCTGTTCCAGTCCTGATTGGAGGGAGGGAGGGATAGGAGGGATAGGAGGGAGGGATAGGAGGGATAGATGGGAAGGTAACACTCTGTTCCAGTCCTGATTGGAGGGAGGGAGGGATAGGAGGGATAGGAGGGAGGGATAGGAGGGATAGATGGGAAGGTAACACTCTGTTCCAGTCCTGATTGGAGGGAGGGAGGGATAGGAGGGATAGGAGGGAGGGATAGGAGGGATAGATGGGAAGGTAACACTCTGTTCCAGTCCTGATTGGAGGGAGGGAGGGATAGGAGGGATAGGAGGGAGGGATAGGAGGGATAGATGGGAAGGTAACACTCTGTTCCAGTCCTGATTGGAGGGAGGGAGGGATAGGAGGGATAGGAGGGAGGGATAGGAGGGATAGATGGGAAGGTAACACTCTGTTCCAGTCCTGATTGGAGGGAGGGAGGGATAGGAGGGATAGGAGGGAGGGATAGGAGGGAGGGATAGGAGGGATAGATGGGAAGGTAACACTCTGTTCCAGTCCTGATTGGAGGGAGGGAGGGATAGGAGGGATAGGAGGGAGGGATAGGAGGGATAGATGGGAAGGTAACACTCTGTTCCAGTCCTGATTGGAGGGAGGGAGGGATAGGAGGGATAGGAGGGAGGGATAGGAGGGATAGATGGGAAGGTAACACTCTGTTCCAGTCCTGATTGGAGGGAGGGAGGGATAGGAGGGATAGGAGGGAGGGATAGGAGGGATAGATGGGAAGGTAACACTCTGTTCCAGTCCTGATTGGAGGGAGGGAGGGATAGGAGGGATAGATGGGAAGGTAACACTCTGTTCCAGTCCTGATTGGAGGGAGGGAGGGATAGGAGGGATAGATGGGAAGGTAACACTCTGTTCCAGTCCTGATTGGAGGGAGGGAGGGATAGGAGGGATAGATGGGAAGGTAACACTCTGTTCCAGTCCTGATTGGAGGGAGGGAGGGATAGGAGGGATAGATGGGAAGGTAACACTCTGTTCCAGTCCTGATTGGAGGGAGGGAGGGATAGGAGGGATAGATGGGAGGGATAGGAGGGATAGATGGGAAGGTAACACTCTGTTCCAGTCCTGATTGGAGGGAGGGAGGGATAGGAGGGATAGGAGGGAGGGATAGGAGGGATAGATGGGAAGGTAACACTCTGTTCCAGTCCTGATTGGAGGGAGGGAGGGATAGGAGGGATAGGAGGGAGGGATAGGAGGGATAGATGGGAAGGTAACACTCTGTTCCAGTCCTGATTGGAGGGAGGGAGGGATAGGAGGGATAGGAGGGAGGGATAGGAGGGATAGATGGGAAGGTAAAACTCTGTTCCAGTCCTGATTGGAGGGAGGGAGGGATAGGAGGGATAGGAGGGAGGGATAGGAGGGATAGATGGGAAGGTAACACTCTGTTCCAGTCCTGATTGGAGGGAGGGAGGGATAGGAGGGATAGGAGGGAGGGATAGGAGGGATAGATGGGAAGGTAACACTCTGTTCCAGTCCTGATTGGAGGGAGGGAGGGATAGGAGGGATAGATGGGAAGGTAACACTCTGTTCCAGTCCTGATTGGAGGGAGGGAGGGATAGGAGGGATAGATGGGAAGGTAACACTCTGTTCCAGTCCTGATTGGAGGGAGGGAGGGATAGGAGGGATAGATGGGAGGGATAGGAGGGATAGATGGGAAGGTAACACTCTGTTCCAGTCCTGATTGGAGGGAGGGAGGGATAGGAGGGATAGGAGGGAGGGATAGGAGGGATAGATGGGAAGGTAACACTCTGTTCCAGTCCTGATTGGAGGGAGGGAGGGATAGGAGGGATAGGAGGGAGGGATAGGAGGGATAGATGGGAAGGTAACACTCTGTTCCAGTCCTGATTGGAGGGAGGGAGGGATAGGAGGGATAGGAGGGAGGGATAGGAGGGATAGATGGGAAGGTAACACTCTGTTCCAGTCCTGATTGGAGGGAGGGAGGGATAGGAGGGATAGGAGGGAGGGATAGGAGGGATAGATGGGAGGGATAGGAGGGAGGGATAGGAGGGATAGATGGGAAGGTAACACTCTGTTCCAGTCCTGATTGGAGGGAGGGAGGGATAGGAGGGATAGGAGGGAGGGATAGGAGGGATAGATGGGAAGGTAACACTCTGTTCCAGTCCTGATTGGAGGGAGGGAGGGATAGGAGGGATAGGAGGGAGGGATAGGAGGGATAGATGGGAAGGTAACACTCTGTTCCAGTCCTGATTGGAGGGAGGGAGGGATAGGAGGGATAGATGGGAAGGTAACACTCTGTTCCAGTCCTGATTGGAGGGAGGGAGGGATAGGAGGGATAGGAGGGAGGGATAGGAGGGCTAGATGGGAAGGTAACACTCTGTTCCAGTCCTGATTGGAGGGAGGGAGGGATAGGAGGGATAGGAGGGAGGGATAGGAGGGATAGATGGGAAGGTAACACTCTGTTCCAGTCCTGATTGGAGGGAGGGAGGGATAGGAGGGATAGGAGGGAGGGATAGGAGGGATAGATGGGAATTTAACACTCTGTTCCAGTCCTGATTGGAAGGAGGGAGGGATAGGAGGGATAGATGGGAAGGTAACACTCTGTTCCAGTCCTGATTGGAGGGAGGGAGGGATAGGAGGGATAGGAGGGAGGGATAGGAGGGATAGATGGGAAGGTAACACTCTGTTCCAGTCCTGATTGGAGGGAGGGAGGGATAGGAGGGATAGGAGGGAGGGATAGGAGGGATAGATGGGAAGGTAACACTCTGTTCCAGTCCTGATTGGAGGGAGGGAGGGATAGGAGGGATAGGAGGGAGGGATAGGAGGGATAGATGGGAAGGTAACACTCTGTTCCAGTCCTGATTGGAGGGAGGGAGGGATAGGAGGGATAGGAGGGAGGGATAGGAGGGATAGATGGGAAGGTAACACTCTGTTCCAGTCCTGATTGGAGGGAGGGAGGGATAGGAGGGATAGGAGGGAGGGATAGGAGGGATAGATGGGAGGGATAGGAGGGATAGGAGGGAGGGATAGGAGGGATAGATGGGAAGGTAACACTCTGTCCCAGTCCTGATTGGAGGGAGGGAGGGATAGGAGGGATAGATGGGAAGGTAACACTCTGTTCCAGTCCTGATTGGAGGGAGGGAGGGATAGGAGGGATAGGAGGGATAGGAGGGAGGGATAGGAGGGATAGATGGGAAGGTAACACTCTGTTCCAGTCCTGATTGGAGGGAGGGAGGGATAGGAGGGATAGATGGGAAGGTAACACTCTGTTCCAGTCCTGATTGGAGGGAGGGAGGGATAGGAGGGATAGATGGGAAGGTAACTGTTAGAGTCGGGGATCTCTGGTTGGCGCAAGGTTGCCCTTGTGTCAAGCAGGAACCCTCTCCTCCACGTCAGGGCGCAGGATAACCCCTTTTGAATGACCCTTGCTCACCCTCTAGGTGCGTGGCGTGAGCAGCCAAGGCGATTCCTCAGGCGTTGTTGGTTAAGCACTTACAATCATACACACAGTAAATACATCAATCCCCCCAGAAACGGACACCAGACTTGGATATGTAGAAAAATACGCTTCTTTATGTAAAAATAGGTATATATATCTCAGTAGACTTATCACAAGACCAATAACGTTTTCGCTATGCCACCAGGTTGTAAAGCAGGCAAATGTTCTTTGTTCTTAGCTTCAAATGGAGACTTTGTAGTCTCTTGCAAGTGTTACTTGTGGTTCCAGTACTCACAGCGATCGGCTCCTGCGAACGGGGAAATAAGGCGTTGCGGGCCCCGAGCCCGATACTGGAACTTCTTTCGTGATGTGGAGAGTCGGCACAGGTCGGTGCGACTCTCAGCTTCGGAAGTGTTCTTGGGTCCTCAATCAGCAGGTGTGGGCAAGTAGGCAGGCGCGGCCAGCGACCCTTTAGCACGGCGGTGCAGGGGGGTCTCCACAGCGGGGGCGGCGCGGCCTGAGATGTCCGGGGATAGCGAAGCGGGGTCACAGGGCACGGTCAGTGCAGCTGGATGACCCGGCGTGGATCACAGTCGTCGGACGGCTTCCGGCAGGAGGGGTGATAGCGCGTTCAGCGCACTCCAATGGCAGGCGGTGACAGGGGTGCAGGCGGCCTGGCCCGGGGACAGAGAGCGGCTCCGGACGGAGCGGGGCTCTCACGGGATTGCGGCAGGCGAGCTCCTGAGTGTCACGGCCCTAGGAGGGGCGATGAGGGGCGCAGTCTCTTTTCCAGCGGGATGCCCACACGGCTCGAATTGGAGGACGAGCAAGAAGCACAGAGAACCCACTGTTCCTGGGGTTCAGTTCAGGGGGCAAGCTCAGATCAAGCCCTTGGAGAATGTTCAAGCACAAAGTAGCAAAGTCTCTTCAATAGTCTCTTCCTCTCCTCTCTCAGCAAGGCAGGCAGCAGGCCAGCTCCTCCAGCGTCTCCTTCTCCTTCTAGTCGGGCAGAGGTTCTTTGTGGTAAACAGGATTCTGATTTCTTAGGAGCCAGGCTCCTACTTTTATACCATGATTCTTTTGTTCTTTAGCGCCAGGGGGCCTAGGCCTGGCTCAGTCCAGTTCTGGAGCACTTTGTTATGGTGACTCTGCTCTTTCCTTTCAGCAGCAGGGCAGAGACATCAGCCGCCCCACAGGGGGTGGCGCCGGCTTTGTGGTGGCAGAGCACAGGTCTATTCAAGAGTCAAGGTGTACTCCTCCCACCCATCCAGGTGTAATCTCTCTACCCACCACCTGGCAGCCAACCTGTCTCTGGGGATTCCCCAACCCTGCTCCTTACTGTTGCTGGGCAGAACACACACACATACAGCAGAGGCGGACTGAGATGGTCAGGTCAGTAAATACTAACTTTCTAAAAGTAGTATTTACAAACCCAGGATACTAAAATAAACTTGACTACAAGAAGTATTTTATTATTCTGAGTTCAGGCATACTAAACTTGACACTTCTACCATGCTCTCTGAGTCCACTGAGGTCACAGCGTTGGCGTGATCCCGGCAGCCCATTCTGGCCTATGGAGAGCAGGTAGCCTTCAATAGTGAAAAACGACAAGGGCTGTAATTCACTACTAAGACATGCCACAAACATCAGGGCATGTCCTACCTTATGCCTACAATGCACCCTGCCCTTGGGCCTACCAGAGGGGTGGCTAATATGTAGGTAAGGGAAGGTTTAGGGACTGGCAAGTGGGGGCACTTGCGCAGTCAGCGCGACGGTCCCGGACCGCGCACAGGGTCTGCGGTGGCAGGCCCTAGACACACTTTACAAGGCCGCTTCCGTGGGTGGCGCAACCAGCGCTGCAAGCCCACCAGCAGCATTGGCATTCACAAGCCCTGGCACCCTCGGTGCACTTTACTGGGGACTGACAGTGAATCCAATAAACCAATCATGGACATCACTTACAGGTACATTTTACTTTGGGAGCACTTGCACTGCGGCACGGATTAGCCGTGGCGCAGTGCCCTGAGCGGACAACACCAGCAAAACAGTCGAGGCACACCATCAAAAAGTGGAAGGGAAACTCACGCCAAGGTGCCAGGTCTAACAGTAACACTCTGTTCCAGTCCTGATTGGAGGGAGGGAGGGATAGGAGGGATAGGAGGGAGGGATAGGAGGGATAGATGGGAAGGTAACACTCTGTTCCAGTCCTGATTGGAGGGAGGGAAGGATAGGAGGGATAGATGGGAAGGTAACACTCTGTTCCAGTCCTGATTGGAGGGAGGGAGGGATAGGAGGGATAGGAGGGAGGGATAGGAGGGATAGATGGGAAGGTAACACTCTGTTCCAGTCCTGATTGGAGGGAGGGAGGGATAGGTGGGATAGGAGGGAGGGATAGGAGGGATAGATGGGAAGGTAACACTCTGTTCTAGTCCTGATTGGAGGGAGGGAGGGATAGGAGGGATAGGAAGGAGGGATAGGAGGGATAGATGGGAAGGTAACACTCTGTTCCAGTCCTGATTGGAGGGAGGGAGGGATAGGAGGGATAGGAGGGAGGGATAGGAGGGATAGATGGGAGGGATAGGAGGGAGGGATAGGAGGGATAGATGGGAAGGTAACACTCTGTTCCAGTCCTGATTGGAGGGAGGGAAGGATAGGAGGGATAGATGGGAAGGTAACACTCTGTTCCAGTCCTGATTGGAGGGAGGGAGGGATAGGAGGGATAGGAGGGAGGGATAGGAGGGATAGATGGGAAGGTAACACTCTGTTCCAGTCCTGATTGGAGGGAGGGAGGGATAGGAGGGATAGATGGGAAGGTAACACTCTGTTCCAGTCCTGATTGGAGGGAGGGAGGGATAGGAGGGATAGATGGGAAGGTAACACTCTGTTCCAGTACTGATTGGAGGGAGGGAGGGATAGGAGGGATAGGAGGGAGGGATAGGAGGGATAGATGGGAAGGTAACACTCTGTTCCAGTCCTGATTGGAGGGAGGGAGGGATAGGAGGGATAGATGGGAAGGTAACACTCTGTTCCAGTCCTGATTGGAGGGAGGGAGGGATAGGAGGGATAGGAGGGAGGGATAGGAGGGATAGATGGGAAGGTAACACTCTGTTCCAGTCCTGATTGGAGGGAGGGAGGGATAGGAGGGATAGGAGGGAGGGATAGGAGGGATAGATGGGAAGGTAACACTCTGTTCCAGTCCTGATTGGAGGGAGGGAGGGATAGGAGGGATAGGAGGGAGGGATAGGAGGGATAGATGGGAGGGATAGGAGGGATAGGAGGGATAGATGGGAAGGTAACACTCTGTTCCAGTCCTGATTGGAGGGAGGGAGGGATAGGAGGGATAGATGGGAAGGTAACACTCTGTTCCAGTCCTGATTGGAGGGAGGGAGGGATAGGAGGGATAGGAGGGAGGGATAGGAGGGATAGATGGGAAGGTAACACTCTGTTCCAGTCCTGATTGGAGGGAGGGAGGGATAGGAGGGATAGATGGGAAGGTAACACTCTGTTCCAGTCCTGATTGGAGGGAGGGAGGGATAGGAGGGATAGATGGGAAGGTAACACTCTGTTCCAGTCCTGATTGGAGGGAGGGAGGGATAGGAGGGATAGGAGGGAGGGATAGGAGGGATAGATGGGAAGGTAACACTCTGTTCCAGTCCTGATTGGAGGGAGGGAGGGATAGGAGGGATAGATGGGAAGGTAACACTCTGTTCCAGGCCTGATTGGAGGGAGGGAGGGATAGGAGGGATAGGAGGAAGGGATAGGAGGGATAGATGGGAAGGTAACACTCTGTTCCAGTCCTGATTGGAGGGAGGGAGGGATAGGAGGGATAGGAGGGAGGGATAGGAGGGATAGATGGGAAGGTAACACTCTGTTCCAGTCCTGATTGGAGGGAGGGAGGGATAGGAGGGATAGGAGGGAGGGATAGGAGGGATAGATGGGAAGGTAACACTCTGTTCCAGTCCTGATTGGAGGGAGGGAGGGATAGGAGGGATAGGAGGGAGGGATAGGAGGGATAGATGGGAGGGATAGGAGGGATAGGAGGGAGGGATAGGAGGGATATATGGGAAGGTAACACTCTGTTCCAGTCCTGATTGGAGGGAGGGAGGGATAGGAGGGATAGATGGGAAGGTAACACTCTGTTCCAGTCCTGATTGGAGGGAGGGAGGGATAGGAGGGATAGGAGGGAGGGATAGGAGGGATAGATGGGAAGGTAACACTCTGTTCCAGTCCTGATTGGAGGGAGGGAGGGATAGGAGGGATAGATGGGAAGGTAACACTCTGTTCCAGTCCTGATTGGAGGGAGGGAGGGATAGGAGGGATAGATGGGAGGGATAGGAGGGATAGATGGGAAGGTAACACTCTGTTCCAGTCCTGATTGGAGGGAGGGAGGGATAGGAGGGATAGGAGGGAGGGATAGGAGGGATAGATGGGAGGGATAGGAGGGATAGGAGGGAGGGATAGGAGGGATAGATGGGAAGGTAACACTCTGTTCCAGTCCTGATTGGAGGGAGGGAGGGATAGGAGGGATAGATGGGAAGGTAACACTCTGTTCCAGTCCTGATTGGAGGGAGGGAGGGATAGGAGGGATAGATGGGAAGGTAACACTCTGTTCCAGTCCTGATTGGAGGGAGGGAGGGATAGGAGGGATAGGAGGGAGGGATAGGAGGGATAGATGGGAAGGTAACACTCTGTTCCAGTCCTGATTGGAGGGAGGGAGGGATAGGAGGGATAGATGGGAAGGTAACACTCTGTTCCAGTCCTGATTGGAGGGAGGGAGGGATAGGAGGGATAGATGGGAAGGTAACACTCTGTTCCAGTCCTGATTGGAGGGAGGGAGGGATAGGAGGGATAGATGGGAGGGATAGGAGGGATAGATGGGAAGGTAACACTCTGTTCCAGTCCTGATTGGAGGGAGGGAGGGATAGGAGGGATAGGAGGGAGGGATAGGAGGGATAGATGGGAAGGTAACACTCTGTTCCAGTCCTGATTGGAGGGAGGGAGGGATAGGAGGGATAGGAGGGAGGGATAGGAGGGATAGATGGGAAGGTAACACTCTGTTCCAGTCCTGATTGGAGGGAGGGAGGGATAGGAGGGATAGGAGGGAGGGATAGGAGGGATAGATGGGAAGGTAACACTCTGTTCCAGTCCTGATTGGAGGGAGGGAGGGATAGGAGGGATAGGAGGGAGGGATAGGAGGGATAGATGGGAAGGTAACACTCTGTTCCAGTCCTGATTGGAGGGAGGGAGGGATAGGAGGGATAGATGGGAAGGTAACACTCTGTTCCAGTCCTGATTGGAGTGAGGGAGGGATAGGAGGGATAGGAGGGAGGGATAGGAGGGATAGATGGGAAGGTAACACTCTGTTCCAGTCCTGATTGGAGGGAGGGAGGGATAGGAGGGATAGATGGGAAGGTAACACTCTGTTCCAGTCCTGATTGGAGGGAGGGAGGGATAGGAGGGATAGATGGGAGGGATAGGAGGGATAGATGGGAAGGTAACACTCTGTTCCAGTCCTGATTGGAGGGAGGGAGGGATAGGAGGGAGGGATAGGAGGGATAGATGGGAGGGATAGGAGGGATAGGAGGGAGGGATAGGAGGGATAGATGGGAAGGTAACCCTCTGTTCCAGTCCTGATTGGAGGGAGGGAGGGATAGGAGGGATAGATGGGAAGGTAACACTCTGTTCCAGTCCTGATTGGAGGGAGAGAGGGATAGGAGGGATAGATGGGAAGGTAACACTCTGTTCCAGTCCTGATTGGAGGGAGGGAGGGATCGGAGGGATAGGAGGGAGGGATAGGAGGGATAGATGGGAAGGTAACACTCTGTTCCAGTCCTGATTGGAGGGAGGGAGGGATAGGAGGGATAGATGGGAAGGTAACACTCTGTTCCAGTCCTGATTGGAGGGAGGGAGGGAGGGATAGGAGGGATAGATGGGAAGGTAACACTCTGTTCCAGTCCTGATTGGAGGGAGGGAGGGATAGGAGGGATAGATGGGAGGGATAGGAGGGATAGATGGGAAATTAACACTCTGTTCCAGTCCTGATTGGAGGGAGGGAGGGATGGGAGGGATAGGAGGGAGGGATAGGAGGGATAGATGGGAAGGTAACACTCTGTTCCAGTCCTGATTGGAGGGAGGGAGGGATAGGAGGGATAGGAGGGAGGGATAGGAGGGATAGATGGGAAGGTAACACTCTGTTCCAGTCCTGATTGGAGGGAGGGAGGGATAGGAGGGATAGGAGGGAGGGATAGGAGGGATAGATGGGAAGGTAACACTCTGTTCCAGTCCTGATTGGAGGGAGGGAGGGATAGGAGGGATAGGAGGGAGGGATAGGAGGGATAGATGGGAAGGTAACACTCTGTTCCAGTCCTGATTGGAGGGAGGGAGGGATAGGAGGGATAGGAGGGAGGGATAGGAGGGATAGATGGGAAGGTAACACTCTGTTCCAGTCCTGATTGGAGGGAGGGAGGGATAGGAGGGATAGATGGGAAGGTAACACTCTGTTCCAGTCCTGATTGGAGGGAGGGAGGGATAGGAGGGATAGATGGGAAGGTAACACTCTGTTCCAGTCCTGATTGGAGGGAGGGAGGGATAGGAGGGATAGATGGGAGGGATAGGAGGGATAGATGGGAAGGTAACACTCTGTTCCAGTCCTGATTGGAGGGAGGGAGGGATAGGAGGGATAGGAGGGAGGGATAGGAGGGATAGATGGGAAGGTAACACTCTGTTCCAGTCCTGATTGGAGGGAGGGAGGGATAGGAGGGATAGGAGGGAGGGATAGGAGGGATAGATGGGAAGGTAACACTCTGTTCCAGTCCTGATTGGAGGGAGGGAGGGATAGGAGGGATAGGAGGGAGGGATAGGAGGGATAGATGGGAAGGTAACACTCTGTTCCAGTCCTGATTGGAGGGAGGGAGGGATAGGAGAGATAGGAGGGAGGGATAGGAGGGATAGATGGGAGGGATAGGAGGGATAGGAGGGAGGGATAGGAGGGATAGATGGGAAGGTAACACTCTGTTCCAGTCCTGATTGGAGGGAGGGAGGGATAGGAGGGATAGATGGGAAGGTAACACTCTGTTCCAGTCCTGATTGGAGGGAGGGAGGGATAGGAGGGATAGATGGGAGGGATAGGAGGGATAGATGGGAAGGTAACACTCTGTTCCAGTCCTGATTGGAGGGAGGGAGGGATAGTAGGGATAGGAGGGAGGGATAGGAGGGATAGATGGGAAGGTAACACTCTGTTCCAGTCCTGATTGGAGGGAGGGAGGGATAGGAGGGATAGGAGGGAGGGATAGGAGGGATAGATGGGAAGGTAACACTCTGTTCCAGTCCTGATTGGAGGGAGGGAGGGATAGGAGGGATAGGAGGGAGGGATAGGAGGGATAGATGGGAAGGTAACACTCTGTTCTAGTCCTGATTGGAGGGAGGGAGGGATAGGAGGGATAGATGGGAAGGTAACACTCTGTTCCAGTCCTTATTGGAGGGAGGGAGGGATAGGAGGGATAGGAGGGATAGATGGGAAGGTAACACTCTGTTCCAGTCCTGATTGGAGGGAGGGAGGGATAGGAGGGATAGGAGGGAGGGATAGGAGGGATAGATGGGAAGGTAACACTCTGTTCCAGTCCTGATTGGAGGGAGGGAGGGATAGGAGGGATAGGAGGGAGGGATAGGAGGGATAGATGGGAAGGTAACACTCTGTTCCAGTCCTGATTGGAGGGAGGGAGGGATAGGAGGGATAGATGGGAAGGTAACACTCTGTTCCAGTCCTGATTGGAGGGAGGGAGGGATAGGAGGGATAGGAGGGAGGGATAGGAGGGATAGATGGGAAGGTAACACTATGTTCCAGTCCTGATTGGAGGGAGGGAGGGATAGGAGGGATAGGAGGGAGGGATAGGAGGGATAGATGGGAAGGTAACACTCTGTTCCAGTCCTGATTGGAGGGAGGGAGGGATAGGAGGGATAGGAGGGAGGGATAGGAGGGATAGATGGGAAGGTAACACTCTGTTCCAGTCCTGATTGGAGGGAGGGGGGGATAGGAGGGATAGATGGGAAGGTAACACTCTGTTCCAGTCCTGATTGGAGGGAGGGAGGGATAGGAGGGATAGATGGGAAGGTAACACTCTGTTCCAGTCCTGATTGGAGGGAGGGAGGGATAGGAGGGATAGGAGGGAGGGATAGGAGGGATAGATGGGAAGGTAACACTCTGTTCCAGTCCTGATTGGAGGGAAGGAGGGATAGGAGGGATAGGAGGGAGGGATAGGAGGGATAGATGGGAAGGTAACACTCTGTTCCAGTCCTGATTAGAGGGAGGGAGGGATAGGAGGGATAGATGGGAAGGTAACACTCTGTTCCAGTCCTGATTGGAGGGAGGGAGGGATAGGAGGGATAGATGGGAAGGTAACACTCTGTTCCAGTCCTGATTGGAGGGAGGGAGGGATAGGAGGGATAGATGGGAAGGTAACACTCTGTTCCAGTCCTGATTGGAGGGAGGGAGGGATAGGAGGGATAGGAGGGAGGGATAGGAGGGATAGATGGGAAGGTAAAATCTGTTCCAGTCCTGATTGGAGGGAGGGAGGGATAGGAGGGATAGGAGGGAGGGATAGGAGGGATAGATGGGAAGGTAACACTCTGTTCCAGTCCTGATTGGAGGGAGGGAGGGATAGGAGGGATAGATGGGAAGGTAACACTCTGTTCCAGTCCTGATTGGAGGGAGGGAGGGATAGGAGGGATAGGAGGGAGGGATAGGAGGGATAGATGGGAAGGTAACACTCTGTTCCAGTCCTGATTGGAGGGAGGGATAGGAGGGATAGATGGGAAGGTAACACTCTGTTCCAGTCCTGATTGGAGGGAGGGAGGGATAGGAGGGATAGGAGGGAGGGATAGGAGGGATAGATGGGAAGGTAACACTCTGTTCCAGTCCTGATTGGAGGGAGGGAGGGATAGGAGGGATAGATGGGAAGGTAACACTCTGTTCCAGTCCTGATTGGAGGGAGGGAGGGATAGGAGGGATAGGAGGGAGGGATAGGAGGGATAGATGGGAAGGTAACACTCTGTTCCAGTCCTGATTGGAGGGAGGGAGGGATAGGAGGGATAGATGGGAAGGTAACACTCTGTTCCAGTCCTGATTGGAGGGAGGGAGGGATAGAAGGGATAGATGGGAAGGTAACACTCTGTTCCAGTCCTGATTGGAGGGAGGGAGGGATAGGAGGGATAGGAGGGAGGGATAGGAGGGATAGATGGGAAGGTAACACTCTGTTCCAGTCCTGATTGGAGGGAGGGAGGGATAGGAGGGATAGGAGGGAGGGATAGGAGGGATAGATGGGAAGGTAACACTCTGTTCCAGTCCTGATTGGAGGGAGGGAGGGATAGGAGGGATAGGAGGGAGGGATAGGAGGGATAGATGGGAAGGTAACACTCTGTTCCAGTATTGAAGGGATAGATGGGAGGGATAGGAGGGATAGATGGGAAGGTAACACTCTGTTCCAGTCCTGATTGGAGGGAGGGAGGGATAGGAGGGATAGGAGGGAGGGATAGGAGGGATAGATGGGAAGGTAACACTCTGTTCCAGTCCTGATTGGAGGGAGGGAGGGATAGGAGGGATAGGAGGGAGGGATAGGAGGGATAGATGGGAAGGTAACACTCTGTTCCAGTCCTGATTGGAGGGAGGGAGGGATAGGAGGGATAGGAGGGAGGGATAGGAGGGATAGATGGGAAGGTAACACTCTGTTCCAGTCCTGATTGGAGGGAGGGAGGGATAGGAGGGATAGATGGGAAGGTAACACTCTGTTCCAGTCCTGATTGGAGGGAGGGAGGGATAGGAGGGATAGATGGGAAGGTAACACTCTGTTCCAGTCCTGATTGGAGGGAGGGAGGGATAGGAGGGATAGGAGGGAGGGATAGGAGGGATAGATGGGAAGGTAACACTCTGTTCCAGTCCTGATTGGAGGGAGGGAGGGATAGGAGGGATAGGAGGGAGGGATAGGAGGGATAGATGGGAAGGTAACACTCTGTTCCAGTCCTGATTGGAGGGAGGGAGGGATAGGAGGGATAGGAGGGAGGGATAGGAGGGATAGATGGGAAGGTAACACTCTGTTCCAGTCCTGATTGGAGGGAGGGAGGGATAGGAGGGATAGATGGGAAGGTAACACTCTGTTCCAGTCCTGATTGGAGGAAGGGAGGGATAGGAGGGATAGGAGGGAGGGATAGGAGGGATAGATGGGAAGGTAACACTCTGTTCCAGTCCTGATTGGAGGGAGCGAGGGATAGGAGGGATAGGAGGGAGGGATAGGAGGCATAGATGGGAAGGTAACACTCTGTTCCAGTCCTGATTGGAGGGAGGGAGGGATAGGAGGGATAGGAGGGAGGGATAGGAGGGATAGATGGGAAGGTAACACTCTGTTCCAGTCCTGATTGGAGGGAGGGAGGGATAGGAGGGATAGATGGGAAGGTAACACTCTGTTCCAGTCCTGATTGGAGGGAGGGAGGGATAGGAGGGATAGGAGGGAGGGATAGGAGGGATAGATGGGAAGGTAACACTATGTTCCAGGAGGGAGGGAGGGATAGGAGGGATAGGAGGGAGGGATAGGAGGGATAGATGGGAAGGTAAACACTCTGTTCCAGTCCTGATTGGAGGGAGGGAGGGATAGGAGGGATAGGAGGGAGGGATAGGAGGGATAGATGGGAAGGTAACACTCTGTTCCAGTCCTGATTGGAGGGAGGGGGGATAGGAGGGATAGATGGGAAGGTACACTCTGTTCCAGTCCTGATTGGAGGGAGGGAGGGATAGGAGGGATAGATGGGAAGGTAACACTCTGTTCCAGTCCTGATTGGAGGGAGGGAGGGATAGGAGGGATAGGAGGGAGGGATAGGAGGGATAGATGGGAAGGTAACACTCTGTTCCAGTCCTGATTGGAGGGAAGGGAGGGATAGGAGGGATAGGAGGGAGGGATAGGAGGGATAGATGGGAAGGTAACACTCTGTTCCAGTCCTGATTGGAGGGAGGATAGAGGAGGGATAGGAGGGATAGATGGGAAGGTAACACTCTGTTCCAGTCCTGATTGGAGGGAGGGAGGGATAGGAGGGAAAGATGGGAAGGTAACACTCTGTTCCAGTCCTGATTGGAGGGAGGGAGGGATAGGAGGGATAGATGGGAAGGTAACACTCTGTTCCAGTCCTGATTGGAGGGAGGGAGGGATAGGAGGGATAGAGGGAGGGATAGGAGGGATAGATGGGAAGGTAACACTCTGTTCCAGTCCTGATTGGAGGGAGGGAGGGATAGGAGGGATAGGAGGGAGGGATAGGAGGGATAGATGGGAAGGTAACACTCTGTTCCAGTCCTGATTGGAGGGAGGGAGGGATAGGAGGGATAGGAGGGAGGGATAGGAGGGATAGATGGGAAGGTAACACTCTGTTCCAGTCCTGATTGGAGGGAGGGAGGGATAGGAGGGATAGGAGGGAGGGATAGGAGGGATAGATGGGAAGGTAACACTCTGTTCCAGTCCTGATTGGAGGGAGGGAGGGATAGGAGGGATAGATGGGAAGGTAACACTCTGTTCCAGTCCTGATTGGAGGGAGGGAGGGATAGGAGGGATAGATGGGAAGGTAACACTCTGTTCCAGTCCTGATTGGAGGGAGGGAGGGATAGGAGGGATAGGAGGGAGGGATAGGAGGGATAGATGGGAAGGTAACACTCTGTTCCAGTCCTGATTGGAGGGAGGGAGGGATAGGAGGGATAGGAGGGAGGGATAGGAGGGATAGATGGGAAGGTAACACTCTGTTCCAGTCCTGATTGGAGGGAGGGAGGGATAGGAGGGATAGATGGGAAGGTAACACTCTGTTCCAGTCCTGATTGGAGGGAGGGAGGGATAGGAGGGATAGATGGGAAGGTAACACTCTGTTCCAGTCCTGATTGGAGGGAGGGAGGGATAGGAGGGATAGATGGGAAGGTAACACTCTGTTCCAGTCCTGATTGGAGGTAGGGAGGGATAGGAGGGATAGGAGGGAGGGATAGGAGGGATAGATGGGAAGGTAACACTCTGTTCCAGTCCTGATTGGAGGGAGGGAGGGATAGGAGGGATAGGAGGGAGGGATAGGAGGGATAGATGGGAAGGTAACACTCTGTTCCAGTCCTGATTGGAGGGAGGGAGGGATAGGAGGGATAGATGGGAAGGTAACACTCTGTTCCAGTCCTGATTGGAGGGAGGGAGGGATAGGAGGGATAGATGGGAAGGTAACACTCTGTTCCAGTCCTGATTGGAGGGAGGGAGGGATAGGAGGGATAGGAGGGAGGGATAGGAGGGATAGATGGGAAGGTAAAACTCTGTTCCAGTCCTGATTGGAGGGAGGGAGGGATAGGAGGGATAGGAGGGAGGGATAGGAGGGATAGATGGGAAGGTAACACTCTGTTCCAGTCCTGATTGGAGGGAGGGAGGGATAGGAGGGATAGGAGGGAGGGATAGGAGGGATAGATGGGAAGGTAACACTCTGTTCCAGTCCTGATTGGAGGGAGGGAGGGATAGGAGGGATAGGAGGGAGGGATAGGAGGGATAGATGGGAAGGTAACACTCTGTTCCAGTCCTGATTGGAGGGAGGGAGGGATAGGAGGGATAGATGGGAAGGTAACACTCTGTTCCAGTCCTGATTGGAGGGAGGGAGGGATAGGAGGGATAGGAGGGAGGGATAGGAGGGATAGATGGGAAGGTAACACTATGTTCCAGTCCTGATTGGAGGGAGGGAGGGATAGGAGGGATAGGAGGGAGGGATAGGAGGGATAGATGGGAAGGTAACACTCTGTTCCAGTCCTGATTGGAGGGAGGGAGGGATAGGAGGGATAGGAGGGAGGGATAGGAGGGATAGATGGGAAGGTAACACTCTGTTCCAGTCCTGATTGGAGGGAGGGGGGGATAGGAGGGATAGATGGGAAGGTAACACTCTGTTCCAGTCCTGATTGGAGGGAGGGAGGGATAGGAGGGATAGATGGGAAGGTAACACTCTGTTCCAGTCCTGATTGGAGGGAGGGAGGGATAGGAGGGATAGGAGGGAGGGATAGGAGGGATAGATGGGAAGGTAACACTCTGTTCCAGTCCTGATTGGAGGGAAGGGAGGGATAGGAGGGATAGGAGGGAGGGATAGGAGGGATAGATGGGAATGTAACACTCTGTTCCAGTCCTGATTAGAGGGAGGGAGGGATAGGAGGGATAGATGGGAAGGTAACACTCTGTTCCAGTCCTGATTGGAGGGAGGGAGGGATAGGAGGGAAAGATGGGAAGGTAACACTCTGTTCCAGTCCTGATTGGAGGGAGGGAGGGATAGGAGGGATAGATGGGAAGGTAACACTCTGTTCCAGTCCTGATTGGAGGGAGGGAGGGATAGGAGGGATAGATGGGAGGGATAGGAGGGATAGATGGGAAGGTAACACTCTGTTCCAGTCCTGATTGGAGGGAGGGAGGGATAGGAGGGATAGGAGGGAGGGATAGGAGGGATAGATGGGAAGGTAACACTCTGTTCCAGTCCTGATTGGAGGGAGGGAGGGATAGGAGGGATAGGAGGGAGGGATAGGAGGGATAGATGGGAAGGTAACACTCTGTTCCAGTCCTGATTGGAGGGAGGGAGGGATAGGAGGGATAGGAGGGAGGGATAGGAGGGATAGATGGGAAGGTAACACTCTGTTCCAGTCCTGATTGGAGGGAGGGAGGGATAGGAGGGATAGATGGGAAGGTAACACTCTGTTCCAGTCCTGATTGGAGGGAGGGAGGGATAGGAGGGATAGATGGGAAGGTAACACTCTGTTCCAGTCCTGATTGGAGGGAGGGAGGGATAGGAGGGATAGGAGGGAGGGATAGGAGTGATAGATGGGAAGGTAACACTCTGTTCCAGTCCTGATTGGAGGGAGGGAGGGATAGGAGGGATAGGAGGGAGGGATAGGAGGGATAGATGGGAAGGTAACACTCTGTTCCAGTCCTGATTGGAGGGAGGGAGGGATAGGAGGGATAGATGGGAAGGTAACACTCTGTTCCAGTCCTGATTGGAGGGATAGGAGGGATAGGAGGGATAGATGGGAAGGTAACACTCTGTTCCAGTCCTGATTGGAGGGAGGGAGGGATAGGAGGGATAGGAGGGATAGATGGGAAGGTAACACTCTGTTCCAGTCCTGATTGGAGGGAGGGAGGGATAGGAGGGATAGGAGGGAGGGATAGGAGGGATAGATGGGAAGGTAACACTCTGTTCCAGTCCTGATTGGAGGGAGGGAGGGATAGGAGGGATAGGAGGGAGGGATAGGAGGAATAGATGGGAAGGTAACACTCTGTTCCAGTCCTGATTGGAGGGAGGGAGGGATAGGAGGGATAGATGGGAAGGTAACACTCTGTTCCAGTCCTGATTGGAGGGAGGGAGGGATAGGAGGGAGGGATAGGAGGGATAGATGGGAAGGTAACACTCTGTTCCAGTCCTGATTGGAGGGAGGGAGTGATAGGAGGGATAGATGGGAAGGTAACACTCTGTTCCAGTCCTGATTGGAGGGAGGGAGGGATAGGAGGGAGGGATAGGAGGGATAGATGGGAAGGTAACACTCTGTTCCAGTCCTGATTGGAGGGATAGGAGGGAGGGATAGGAGGGAGGGATAGGAGGGATAGATGGGAAGGTAACACTCTGTTCCAGTCCTGATTGGAGGGAGGGAGGGATAGGAGGGATAGATGGGAAGGTAACACTCTGTTCCAGTCCTGGTTGGAGGGAGGGAGGGATAGGAGGGATAGATGGGAAGGTAACACTCTGTTCCAGTCCTGGTTGGAGGGAGGGAGGGATAGGAGGGATAGGAGGGAGGGATAGGAGGGATAGATGGGAAGGTAACACTCTGTTTCAGTCCTGGTTGGAGGGAGGGAGGGATAGGAGGGATAGGAGGGAGGGATAGGAGGGATAGATGGGAAGGTAACACTCCGTTCCAGTCCTGGTTGGAGGGAGGGAGGGATAGGAGGGATAGGAGGGAGGGATAGGAGGGATAGATGGGAAGGTAACACTCTGTTCCAGTCCTGATTGGAGGGAGGGAGGGATAGGAGGGATAGGAGGGAGGGATAGGAGGGATAGATGGGAAGGTAACACTCTGTTCCAGTCCTGGTTGGAGGGAGGGAGGGATAGGAGGGATAGATGGGACGGTAACACTCTGTTCCAGTCCTGGTTGGAGGGAGGGAGGGATAGGAGGGATAGGAGGGAGGGATAGGAGGGATAGATGGGAAGGTAACACTCTGTTCCAGTCCTGATTGGAGGGAGGGAGGGATAGGAGGGATAGGAGGGAGGGATAGGAGGGATAGATGGGAAGGTAACACTCTGTTCCAGTCCTGATTGGAGGGAGGGAGGGATAGGAGGGATAGGAGGGAGGGATAGGAGGGATAGATGGGAAGGTAACACTCTGTTCCAGTCCTGATTGGAGGGAGGGAGGGATAGGAGGGAGGGATAGGAGGGATAGGAGGGATAGATGGGAAGGTAACACTCTGTTCCAGTCCTGATTGGAGGGAGGGAGGGATAGGAGGGATAGATGGGAAGGTAACACTCTGTTCCAGTCCTGATTGGAGGGAGGGAGGGATAGGAGGGATAGATGGGAAGGTAACACTCTGTTCCAGTCCTGATTGGAGGGAGGGAGGGATAGGAGGGATAGGAGGGAGGGATAGGAGGGATAGATGGGAAGGTAACACTCTGTTCCAGTCCTGATTGGAGGGAGGGAGGGATAGGAGGGATAGGAGGGAGGGATAGGAGGGATAGATGGGAAGGTAACACTCTGTTCCAGTCCTGATTGGAGGGAGGGAGGGAGGGATAGGAGGGATAGGAGGGAGGGATAGGAGGGATAGATGGGAAGGTAACACTCTGTTCCAGTCCTGGTTGGAGGGAGGGAGGGATAGGAGGGATAGGAGGGAGGGATAGGAGGGATAGATGGGAAGGTAACTCTGGTTCCAGTCCTGATTGGAGGGAGGGAGGGATAGGAGGGATAGATGGGAAGGTAACACTCTGTTCCAGTCCTGATTGGAGGGAGGGAGGGATAGGAGGGATAGGAGGGAGGGATAGGAGGGATAGATGGGAAGGTAACACTCTGTTCCAGTCCTGGTTGGAGGGAGGGAGGGATAGGAGGGATAGATGGGAAGGTAACACTCTGTTCCAGTCCTGATTGGAGGGAGGGAGGGATAGGAGGGATAGGAGGGAGGGATAGGAGGGATAGATGGGAAGGTAACACTCTGTTCCAGTCCTGGTTGGAGGGAGGGAGGGATAGGAGGGATAGGAGGGAGGGATAGGAGGGATAGATGGGAAGGTAACACTCTGTTCCAGTCCTGGTTGGAGGAGGGAGGGATAGGAGGGATAGGAGGGAGGGATAGGAGGGATAGGAGGGAGGGATAGGAGGGATAGATGGGAAGGTAACACTCTGTTCCAGTCCTGATTGGAGGGAGGGAGGGATAGGAGGGATAGGAGGGAGGGATAGGAGGGATAGATGGGAAGGTAACACTCTGTTCCAGTCCTGGTTGGAGGGAGGGAGGGATAGGAGGGATAGGAGGGAGGGATAGGAGGGATAGATGGGAAGGTAACACTCTGTTCCAGTCCTGGTTGGAGGGAGGGAGGGATAGGAGGGATAGGAGGGAGGGATAGGAGGGATAGGAGGGAGGGATAGGAGGGATAGATGGGAAGGTAACACTCTGTTCCAGTCCTGATTGGAGGGAGGGAGGGATAG
>NW_028187822.1:0-108000 GCF_964204655.1 Triturus cristatus | reverse complement strand
TGGCCTGCAATATGAGTGGTGGGTGCATATCATTCCCAGCAGTGGACAGACATGTGAGGGGTGGGTGCTGAGGACTCCCAGCAGTGGACAGACATGTGAGGGGTGGGTGCAGAGAACTCCCAGCAGTGGACAGACGTGAGGGGTGGGTGCAGAGGTCTCCCAGCCGTGGAAAGACATGTGAGGGGTGGGTGCAGAGGACTCCCAGCAGTGGCCTGCAATATGAGTGGTGGGTGCATATCACTCCCAGCAGTGAACAGACATGTGAGGGGTGGGTGCAGAGGACTCCCAGCAGTGGACAGACACGTGAAGGGTGGCTGCAGAGGACTCCCAGCAGTGGACAGACATGTGAGGGGTGGGTGCAGAGGACTCCCAGAAGTGGCCTGCAATATGAGTGGTGGGTGCATATCACTCCCAGCAGTGGACAGACATTTGAGGGGTGGGTACCGAGGACTCCCAGCAGTGGACAGACATGTGAGGGGTGGGTGCAGAGGACTCCCAGCAGTGGACAGACATGTGAGGGGTGGGTGCAGAGGACTCCCAGCAGTGGACAGACATGTGAGGGGTGGGTGCAGAGGACTCCCAGCAGTGGCCTGCAATATGAGTGGTGGGTGCATATCACTCCCAGCAGTGGACAGACATGTGAGGGGTGGGTGCAGAGGACTCCCAGCTGTGGACAGACATGTGAGGGGTGGGTGCAGATGACTCCCAGCAGTGGACAGACATGTGAGGGGTGGCTGCGGAGGACTCCCAGCAGTGCCCTGCAATATGAGGTGTGGGTGCATTTCACTACCAGCAGTGGACAGACGTGTGAGGGGTGGGTGCAGAGGACTCCCAGCAGTGGACAGACATGTGAGGGGTGGGTGCAGAGGACTCCCAGCAGTGGCTTGCAATATGAGTGGTGGGTGCATATCACTCCCAGCAGTGGACAGACATGTGAGGGGTGGGTGCTGAGGACTCCCAGCAGTGGACAGACATGTGAGGGGTGGGTGCAGAGGACTCCCAGCAGTGGACAGACATGTGAGGGGTGGGTGCAGAGGAGTCCCAGCAGTGGACAGACATGTGAGGGGTGGGCGCAGAGGACTCCCAGCAGTGGCCTGCAATATGAGTGGTGGGAGCATATCACTCCCAGCAGTGGACACACATGTGAGGGGTGGGTGCAGCGGACTCCCAGCAGTGGACAGACATGTGAGGGGTGGCTGCAGAGGACTCCCAGCAGTGCCCTGCAATATGAGGTGTGGGTGCATATCACTACCAGCAGTGGACAGACATGTGAGGGGTGGGTGCAGAGGACTCCCAGCAGTGGACAGACATGTGAGGGGTGGCTGCAGAGGACTCCCAGCAGTGCCCTGAAATATGAGGTGTGGGTGCATATCACTACCAGCAGTGGACAGACATGTGAGGGGTGGGTGCAGAGGACTCCCAGCAGTGGACAGACATGTGAGGGGTGGCTGCAGAGGACTCCCAGCAGTGGACAGACAAGTGAGGGGTGGCTGCAGAGGACTCCCAGCAGTGGCCTGCAATATGAGTGGTTGGTGCATATCACTCCCAGCAGTGGACAGACATGTGAGGGGTGGGTGCAGAGGACTCCCAGCAGTGCACAGACATGTGAGGGGTGGCTGCAGAGGACTCCCAGCAGTGCCCTGAAATATGAGGTGTGGGTGCATTTCACTACCAGCAGTGGACAGACATGTGAGGGGTGGGTGCAGAGGACTCCCATCAGTGGACAGACATGTGAGGGGTGGGTGCAGAGGACTCCCAGCAGTGGACAGACATGTGAGCGGTGGGTGCAGAGGACTCCCAGAAGTGGCCTGCAATATGAGGGGTGGGTGCATATCACTCCCAGCAGTGGACAGACATGCGAGTGGTGGGTGCAGAGGACTCCCAGCAGTGGACAGACATATGAGGGGTGGGTGCAGAGGACTCCCAGCAGTGGACAGACATGTAAGGGGTGGGTGCATATCACTCCCAGCAGTGGACTGACATGTGAGGGGTGGGTGCAGAGGACTCCCAGCAGTGGACAGACATGTGAGGGGTGGGTGCAGATGACTCCCAGCAGTGGAAAGACATGTGAGGGGTTGCTGCAGAGGACTCCCAGCAGTGGACAGACATGTGAGGGGTGGGTGCAGAGGACTCCCAGCAGTGGCCTGCAATATGAGTGGTGGGTGCATATCATTCCCAGCAGTGGACAGACATGTGAGGGGTGGGTGCTGAGGACTCCCAGCAGTGGACAGACATGTGAGGGGTGGGTGCAGAGAACTCCCAGCAGTGGACAGACGTGAGGGGTGGGTGCAGAGATCTCCCAGCAGTGGAAAGACATGTGAGGGGTGGGTGCAGAGGACTCCCAGCAGTGGCCTGCAATATGAGTGGTGGGTGCATATCACTCCCAGCAGTGAACAGACATGTGAGGGGTGGGTGCAGAGGACTCCCAGCAGTGGACAGACATGTGAAGGGTGGCTGCAGAGGACTCCCAGCAGTGGACAGACATGTGAGGGGTGGGTGCAGAGGACTCCCAGAAGTGGCCTGCAATATGAGTGGTGGGTGCATATCACTCCCAGCAGTGGACAGACATTTGAGGGGTGGGTACCGAGGACTCCCAGCAGTGGACAGACATGTGAGGGGTGGGTGCAGAGGACTCCCAGCAGTGGACAGACATGTGAGGGGTGGGTGCAGAGGACTCCCAGCAGTGGACAGACATGTGAGGGGTGGGTGCAGAGGACTCCCAGCAGTGGCCTGCAATATGAGTGGTGGGTGCATATCACTCCCACCAGTGGACAGACATGTCAGGGGTGGGTGCAGAGGACTCCCAGCAGTGGACAGACATGTGAGGGGTGGGTGCAGATGACTCCCAGCAGTGCACAGACATGTGAGGGGTGGCTGCAGAGGACTCCCAGCAGTGCCCTGAAATATGAGGTGTGGGTGCATTTCACTACCAGCAGTGGACAGACATGTGAGGGGTGGGTGCAGAGGACTCCCATCAGTGGACAGACATGTGAGGGGTGGGTGCAGAGGACTCCCAGCAGTGGACAGACATGTGAGCGGTGGGTGGTGAGGACTCCCAGAAGTGGCCTGCAATATGAGGGGTGGGTGCATATCACTCCCAGCAGTGGACAGACATGCGAGTGGTGGGTGCAGAGGACTCCCAGCAGTGGACAGACATATGAGGGGTGGGTGCAGAGGACTCCCAGCAGTGGACAGACATGTAAGGGGTGGGTGCATATCACTCCCAGCAGTGGACTGACATGTGAGGGGTGGGTGCAGAGGACTCCCAGCAGTGAACAGACATGTGAGGGGTGGGTGCAGATGACTCCCAGCAGTGGAAAGACATGTGAGGGGTTGCTGCAGAGGACTCCCAGCAGTGGACAGATATGTGAGGGGTGGGTGCAGAGGACTCCCAGCAGTGGCCTGCAATATGAGTGGTGGGTGCATATCATTCCCAGCAGTGGACAGACATGTGAGGGGTGGGTGCTGAGGACTCCCAGCAGTGGACAGACATGTGAGGGGTGGCTGCAGAGGACTCCCAGCAGTGGCCTGCAATATGAGTGGTTGGTGCATATCACTCCCAGCAGTGGACAGACATGTGAGGGGTGGGTGCAGAGGACTCCCAGCAGTGCACAGACATGTGAGGGGTGGCTGCAGAGGACTCCCAGCAGTGCCCTGAAATATGAGGTGTGGGTGCATTTCACTACCAGCAGTGGACAGACATGTGAGGGGTGGGTGCAGAGGACTCCCATCAGTGGACAGACATGTGAGGGGTGGGTGCAGAGGACTCCCAGCAGTGGACAGACATGTGAGCGGTGGGTGCAGAGGACTCCCAGAAGTGGCCTGCAATATGAGGGGTGGGTGCATATCACTCCCAGCAGTGGACAGACATGCGAGTGGTGGGTGCAGAGGACTCCCAGCAGTGGACAGACATATGAGGGGTGGGTGCAGAGGACTCCCAGCAGTGGACAGACATGTAAGGGGTGGGTGCATATCACTCCCAGCAGTGGACTGACATGTGAGGGGTGGGTGCAGAGGACTCCCAGCAGTGGACAGACATGTGAGGGGTGGGTGCAGATGACTCCCAGCAGTGGAAAGACATGTGAGGGGTTGCTGCAGAGGACTCCCAGCAGTGGACAGACATGTGAGGGGTGGGTGCAGAGGACTCCCAGCAGTGGCCTGCAATATGAGTGGTGGGTGCATATCATTCCCAGCAGTGGACAGACATGTGAGGGGTGGGTGCTGAGGACTCCCAGCAGTGGACAGACATGTGAGGGGTGGGTGCAGAGAACTCCCAGCAGTGGACAGACGTGAGGGGTGGGTGCAGAGGTCTCCCAGCAGTGGAAAGACATGTGAGGGGTGGGTGCAGAGGACTCCCAGCAGTGGCCTGCAATATGAGTGGTGGGTGCATATCACTCCCAGCAGTGAACAGACATGTGAGGGGTGGGTGCAGAGGACTCCCAGCAGTGGACAGACATGTGAAGGGTGGCTGCAGAGGACTCCCAGCAGTGGACAGACATGTGAGGGGTGGGTGCAGAGGACTCCCAGAAGTGGCCTGCAATATGAGTGGTGGGTGCATATCACTCCCAGCAGTGGACAGACATTTGAGGGGTGGGTACCGAGGACTCCCAGCAGTGGACAGACATGTGAGGGGTGGGTGCAGAGGACTCCCAGCAGTGGACAGACATGTGAGGGGTGGGTGCAGAGGACTCCCAGCAGTGGACAGACATGTGAGGGGTGGGTGCAGAGGACTCCCAGCAGTGGCCTGCAATATGAGTGGTGGGTGCATATCACTCCCACCAGTGGACAGACATGTCAGGGGTGGGTGCAGAGGACTCCCAGCAGTGGACAGACATGTGAGGGGTGGGTGCAGATGACTCCCAGCAGTGCACAGACATGTGAGGGGTGGCTGCAGAGGACTCCCAGCAGTGCCCTGAAATATGAGGTGTGGGTGCATTTCACTACCAGCAGTGGACAGACATGTGAGGGGTGGGTGCAGAGGACTCCCATCAGTGGACAGACATGTGAGGGGTGGGTGCAGAGGACTCCCAGCAGTGGACAGACATGTGAGCGGTGGGTGCAGAGGACTCCCAGAAGTGGCCTGCAATATGAGGGGTGGGTGCATATCACTCCCAGCAGTGGACAGACATGCGAGTGGTGGGTGCAGAGGACTCCCAGCAGTGGACAGACATATGAGGGGTGGGTGCAGAGGACTCCCAGCAGTGGACAGACATGTAAGGGGTGGGTGCATATCACTCCCAGCAGTGGACTGACATGTGAGGGGTGGGTGCAGAGGACTCCCAGCAGTGGACAGACATGTGAGGGGTGGGTGCAGATGACTCCCAGCAGTGGAAAGACATGTGAGGGGTTGCTGCAGAGGACTCCCAGCAGTGGACAGATATGTGAGGGGTGGGTGCAGAGGACTCCCAGCAGTGGCCTGCAATATGAGTGGTGGGTGCATATCATTCCCAGCAGTGGACAGACATGTGAGGGGTGGGTGCTGAGGACTCCCAGCAGTGGACAGACATGTGAGGGGTGGGTGCAGAGAACTCCCAGCAGTGGACAGACGTGAGGGGTGGGTGCAGAGGTCTCCCAGCAGTGGAAAGACATGTGAGGGGTGGGTGCAGAGGACTCCCAGCAGTGGCCTGCAATATGAGTGGTGGGTGCATATCACTCCCAGCAGTGAACAGACATGTGAGGGGTGGGTGCAGAGGACTCCCAGCAGTGGACAGACACGTGAAGGGTGGCTGCAGAGGACTCCCAGCAGTGGACAGACATGTGAGGGGTGGGTGCAGAGGACTCCCAGAAGTGGCCTGCAATATGAGTGGTGGGTGCATATCACTCCCAGCAGTGGACAGACATTTGAGGGGTGGGTACCGAGGACTCCCAGCAGTGGACAGACATGTGAGGGGTGGGTGCAGAGGACTCCCAGCAGTGGACAGACATGTGAGGGGTGGGTGCAGAGGACTCCCAGCAGTGGACAGACATGTGAGGGGTGGGTGCAGAGGACTCCCAGCAGTGGCCTGCAATATGAGTGGTGGGTGCATATCACTCCCAGCAGTGGACAGACATGTGAGGGGTGGGTGCAGAGGACTCCCAGCTGTGGACAGACATGTGAGGGGTGGGTGCAGATGACTCCCAGCAGTGGACAGACATGTGAGGGGTGGCTGCAGAGGACTCCCAGCAGTGCCCTGAAATATGAGGTGTGGGTGCATTTCACTACCAGCAGTGGACAGACATGTGAGGGGTGGGTGCAGAGGACTCCCAGCAGTGGACAGACATGTGAGGGGTGGGTGCAGAGGACTCCCAGCAGTGGCTTGCAATATGAGTGGTGGGTGCATATCACTCCCAGCAGTGGACAGACATGTGAGGGGTGGGTGCTGAGGACTCCCGGCAGTGGACAGACATGTGAGGGGTGGGTGCAGAGGACTCCCAGCAGTGGACAGACATGTGAGGGGTGGGTGCAGAGGAGTCCCAGCAGTGGACAGACATGTGAGTGGTGGGTGCAGAGTACTCCCAGCAGTGGACAGACATGTGAGGGGTGGGTGCAGAGGACTCCAAGCAGTGGCCTGCAATATGAATGGTGGGTGCATATCATTCCCAGCAGTGGACACACATGTGAGGGGTGGGTGCAGAGGACTCCCAGCAGTGGACAGACATGTGAGGGGTGGCTGCAGAGGACTCCCAGCAGTGCCCTGCAATATGAGGTGTGGGTGCATATCACTACCAGCAGTGGACAGACATGTGAGGGGTGGGTGCAGAGGACTCCCATCAGTGGACAGACATGTGAGGGGTGGCTGCAGAGGACTCCCAGCAGTGGACACACATGTGAGGGGTGGCTGCAGAGGACTCCCAGCAGTGGCCTGCTATATGAGTGGTGGGTGCATATCACTCCCAGCAGTGGACAGACATGTGAGTGGTGGGTGCAGAGTACTCCCAGCAGTGGACAGACATATGAGGGGTGGGTGCAGAGGACTCCCAGCAGTGGCCTGCAATATGAGTGGTGGGTGTATATCACTCCCAGCAGTGGACTGACATGTGAGGGGTGGGTGCAGAGTACTCCCAGCAGTGGACAAACATGTGAGGGGTGGGTGCAGATGACTCCCAGCAGTGGACAGACATGTGAGGGGTGGCTGCAGAGGACTCCCAGCAGTGGACAGAAATGTGAGGGGTGGGTGCAGAGGACTCCCAGCAGTGGACAGACATGTGAGGGGTGGGTGCAGAGGACTCCCAGAAGTGGCCTGCAATATGAGTGGTGGGTGCATATCACTCCCAGCAGTGGACAGACATGTGAGGGGTGGGTGCTGAGAACTCCCAGCAGTGGACAGACATGTGAGGGGTGGGTGCAGAGGACTCCCAGCAGTGGACAGACATGTGAGGGGTGGGTGCACAGGACTCCCAGCAGTGGACAGACATGTGAGGGATGGGTGCAGAGGACTCCCAGCAGTGGACAGACATGTGAGCGGTGGGTGCAGAGGACTCCCAGCAGTGGACAGACATGTTTGGGGTGGCTGCGGAGGACTCCCAGCAGTGCCCTGCAATATGAGGTGTGGGTGCATTTCACTACCAGCAGTGGACAGACGTGTGAGGGGTGGGTGCAGAGGACTCCCAGCAGTGGACAGACATGTGAGGGGTGGGTGCAGAGGACTCCCAGCAGTGGCTTGCAATATGAGTGGTGGGTGCATATCACTCCCAGCAGTGGACAGACATGTGAGGGGTGGGTGCTGAGGACTCCCAGCAGTGGACAGACATGTGAGGGGTGGGTGCAGAGGACTCCCAGCAGTGGACAGACATGTGAGGGGTGGGTGCAGAGGAGTCCCAGCAGTGGACAGACATGTGAGGGGTGGGCGCAGAGGACTCCCAGCAGTGGCCTGCAATATGAGTGGTGGGAGCATATCACTCCCAGCAGTGGACACACATGTGAGGGGTGGGTGCAGCGGACTCCCAGCAGTGGACAGACATGTGAGGGGTGGCTGCAGAGGACTCCCAGCAGTGCCCTGCAATATGAGGTGTGGGTGCATATCACTACCAGCAGTGGACAGACATGTGAGGGGTGGGTGCAGAGGACTCCCAGCAGTGGACAGACATGTGAGGGGTGGCTGCAGAGGACTCCCAGCAGTGCCCTGAAATATGAGGTGTGGGTGCATATCACTACCAGCAGTGGACAGACATGTGAGGGGTGGGTGCAGAGGACTCCCAGCAGTGGACAGACATGTGAGGGGTGGCTGCAGAGGACTCCCAGCAGTGGACAGACATGTGAGGGGTGGCTGCAGAGGACTCCCAGCAGTGGCCTGCAATATGAGTGGTTGGTGCATATCACTCCCAGCAGTGGACAGACATGTGAGGGGTGGGTGCAGAGGACTCCCAGCAGTGCACAGACATGTGAGGGGTGGCTGCAGAGGACTCCCAGCAGTGCCCTGAAATATGAGGTGTGGGTGCATTTCACTACCAGCAGTGGACAGACATGTGAGGGGTGGGTGCAGAGGACTCCCATCAGTGGACAGACATGTGAGGGGTGGGTGCAGAGGACTCCCAGCAGTGGACAGACATGTGAGCGGTGGGTGCAGAGGACTCCCAGAAGTGGCCTGCAATATGAGGGGTGGGTGCATATCACTCCCAGCAGTGGACAGACATGCGAGTGGTGGGTGCAGAGGACTCCCAGCAGTGGACAGACATATGAGGGGTGGGTGCAGAGGACTCCCAGCAGTGGACAGACATGTAAGGGGTGGGTGCATATCACTCCCAGCAGTGGACTGACATGTGAGGGGTGGGTGCAGAGGACTCCCAGCAGTGGACAGACATGTGAGGGGTGGGTGCAGATGACTCCCAGCAGTGGAAAGACATGTGAGGGGTTGCTGCAGAGGACTCCCAGCAGTGGACAGACATGTGAGGGGTGGGTGCAGAGGACTCCCAGCAGTGGCCTGCAATATGAGTGGTGGGTGCATATCATTCCCAGCAGTGGACAGACATGTGAGGGGTGGGTGCTGAGGACTCCCAGCAGTGGACAGACATGTGAGGGGTGGGTGCAGAGAACTCCCAGCAGTGGACAGACGTGAGGGGTGGGTGCAGAGGTCTCCCAGCAGTGGAAAGACATGTGAGGGGTGGGTGCAGAGGACTCCCAGCAGTGGCCTGCAATATGAGTGGTGGGTGCATATCACTCCCAGCAGTGAACAGACATGTGAGGGGTGGGTGCAGAGGACTCCCAGCAGTGGACAGACATGTGAAGGGTGGCTGCAGAGGACTCCCAGCAGTGGACAGACATGTGAGGGGTGGGTGCAGAGGACTCCCAGAAGTGGCCTGCAATATGAGTGGTGGGTGCATATCACTCCCAGCAGTGGACAGACATTTGAGGGGTGGGTACCGAGGACTCCCAGCAGTGGACAGACATGTGAGGGGTGGGTGCAGAGGACTCCCAGCAGTGGACAGACATGTGAGGGGTGGGTGCAGAGGACTCCCAGCAGTGGACAGACATGTGAGGGGTGGGTGCAGAGGACTCCAAGCAGTGGCCTGCAATATGAGTGGTGGGTGCATATCATTCCCAGCAGTGGACACACATGTGAGGGGTGGGTGCAGACGACTCCCAGCAGTGGACAGACATGTGAGGGGTGGCTGCAGAGGACTCCCAGCAGTGCCCTGCAATATGAGGTGTGGGTGCATATCACTACCAGCAGTGGACAGACATGTGAGGGGTGGGTGCAGAGGACTCCCAGCAGTGGACAGACATGTGAGGGGTGGCTGCAGAGGACTCCCAGCAGTGGACACACATGTGAGGGGTGGCTGCAGAGGACTCCCAGCAGTGCCCTGAAATATGAGGTGTGGGTGCATTTCACTACCAGCAGTGGACAGACATGTGAGGGGTGGGTGCAGAGGACTCCCAGCAGTGGACAGACATGTGAGGGGTGGGTGCAGAGGACTCCCAGCAGTGGCTTGCAATATGAGTGGTGGGTGCATATCACTCCCAGCAGTGGACAGACATGTGAGGGGTGGGTGCTGAGGACTCCCGGCAGTGGACAGACATGTGAGGGGTGGGTGCAGAGGACTCCCAGCAGTGGACAGACATGTGAGGGGTGGGTGCAGAGGAGTCCCAGCAGTGGACAGACATGTGAGTGGTGGGTGCAGAGTACTCCCAGCAGTGGACAGACATGTGAGGGGTGGGTGCAGAGGACTCCAAGCAGTGGCCTGCAATATGAGTGGTGGGTGCATATCATTCCCAGCAGTGAACACACATGTGAGGGGTGGGTGCAGAGGACTCCCAGCAGTGGACAGACATGTGAGGGGTGGCTGCAGAGGACTCCCAGCAGTGCCCTGCAATATGAGGTGTGGGTGCATATCACTACCAGCAGTGGACAGACATGTGAGGGGTGGGTGCAGAGGACTCCCAGCAGTGGACAGACATGTGAGGGGTGGCTGCAGAGGACTCCCAGCAGTGGACACACATGTGAGGGGTGGCTGCAGAGGACTCCCAGCAGTGGCCTGCTATATGAGTGGTGGGTGCATATCACTCCCAGCAGTGGACAGACATGTGAGTGGTGGGTGCAGAGTACTCCCAGCAGTGGACAGACATGTGAGGGGTGGGTGCAGAGGACTCCCAGCAGTGGCCTGCAATATGAGTGGTGGGTGCATATCACTCCCAGCAGTGGACTGACATGTGAGGGGTGGCTGCAGAGGACTCCCAGCAGTGCCCTGAAATATGAGGTGTGGGTGCATTTCACTACCAGCAGTGGACAGACATGTGAGGGGTGGGTGCAGAGGACTCCCATCAGTGGACAGACATGTGAGGGGTGGGTGCAGAGGACTCCCAGCAGTGGACAGACATGTGAGCGGTGGGTGCAGAGGACTCCCAGAAGTGGCCTGCAATATGAGGGGTGGGTGCATATCACTCCCAGCAGTGGACAGACATGCGAGTGGTGGGTGCAGAGGACTCCCAGCAGTGGACAGACATATGAGGGGTGGGTGCAGAGGACTCCCAGCAGTGGACAGACATGTAAGGGGTGGGTGCATATCACTCCCAGCAGTGGACTGACATGTGAGGGGTGGGTGCAGAGGACTCCCAGCAGTGGACAGACATGTGAGGGGTGGGTGCAGATGACTCCCAGCAGTGGAAAGACATGTGAGGGGTTGCTGCAGAGGACTCCCAGCAGTGGACAGACATGTGAGGGGTGGGTGCAGAGGACTCCCAGCAGTGGCCTGCAATATGAGTGGTGGGTGCATATCATTCCCAGCAGTGGACAGACATGTGAGGGGTGGGTGCTGAGGACTCCCAGCAGTGGACAGACATGTGAGGGGTGGGTGCAGAGAACTCCCAGCAGTGGACAGACGTGAGGGGTGGGTGCAGAGGTCTCCCAGCAGAGGAAAGACATGTGAGGGGTGGGTGCAGAGGACTCCCAGCAGTGGCCTGCAATATGAGTGGTGGGTGCATATCACTCCCAGCAGTGAACAGACATGTGAGGGGTGGGTGCAGAGGACTCCCAGCAGTGGACAGACATGTAAAGGGTGGCTGCAGAGGACTCCCAGCAGTGGACAGACATGTGAGGGGTGGGTGCAGAGGACTCCCAGAAGTGGCCTGCAATATGAGTGGTGGGTGCATATCACTCCCAGCAGTGGACAGACATTTGAGGGGTGGGTACCGAGGACTCCCAGCAGTGGACAGACATGTGAGGGGTGGGTGCAGAGGACTCCCAGCAGTGGACAGACATGTGAGGGGTGGGTGCAGAGGACTACCAGCAGTGGACAGACATGTGAGGGGTGGGTGCAGAGGACTCCCAGCAGTGGCCTGCAATATGAGTGGTGGGTGCATATCACTCCCAGCAGTGGACAGACATGTGAGGTGTGGGTGCAGAGGACTCCCAGCTGTGGACAGACATGTGAGGGGTGGGTGCAGATGACTCCCAGCAGTGGACAGACATGTGAGGGGTGGCTGCAGAGGACTCCCAGCAGTGCCCTGAAATATGAGGTGTGGGTGCATTTCACTACCAGCAGTGGACAGACATGTGAGGGGTGGGTGCAGAGGACTCCCAGCAGTGGACAGACATGTGAGGGGTGGGTGCAGAGGACTCCCAGCAGTGGCTTGCAATATGAGTGGTGGGTGCATATCACTCCCAGCAGTGGACAGACATGTGAGGGGTGGGTGCAGAGGACTCCAAGCAGTGGCCTGCAATATGAGTGGTGGGTGCATATCATTCCCAGCAGTGGACACACATGTGAGGGGTGGGTGCAGACGACTCCCAGCAGTGGACAGACATGTGAGGGGTGGCTGCAGAGGACTCCCAGCAGTGCCCTGCAATATGAGGTGTGGGTGCATATCACTACCAGCAGTGGACAGACATGTGAGGGGTGGGTGCAGAGGACTCCCAGCAGTGGACAGACATGTGAGGGGTGGCTGCAGAGGACTCCCAGCAGTGGACACACATGTGAGGGGTGGCTGCAGAGGACTCCCAGCAGTGGCCTGCTATATGAGTGGTGGGTGCATATCACTCCCAGCAGTGGACAGACATGTGAGTGGTGGGTGCAGAGTACTCCCAGCAGTGGACAGACATGTGAGGGGTGGGTGCAGAGGACTCCCAGCAGTGGCCTGCAATATGAGTGGTGGGTGCATATCACTCCCAGCAGTGGACTGACATGTGAGGGGTGGGTGCAGAGTACTCCCAGCAGTGGACAGAAATGTGAGGGGTGGGTGCAGAGGACTCCCAGCAGTGGACAGACATGTGAGGGGTGGGTGCAGAGGACTCCCAGAAGTGGCCTGCAATATGAGTGGTGGGTGCATATCACTCCCAGCAGTGGACAGACATGTGAGGGGTGGGTGCTGAGAACTCCCAGCAGTGGACAGACATGTGAGGGGTGGGTGCAGAGGACTCCCAGCAGTAGACAGACATGTGAGGGGTGGGTGCACAGGACTCCCAGCAGTGGACAGACATGTGAGGGATGGGTGCAGAGGACTCCCAGCAGTGGACAGACATGTGAGCGGTGGGTGCAGAGGACTCCCAGCAGTGGACAGACATGTTTGGGGTGGCTGCGGAGGACTCCCAGCAGTGCCCTGCAATATGAGTGGTGGGTGCATATCACTCCCAGCAGTGGACAGACATGTGAGGGGTGGGTGCTGAGGACTCCCAGCAGTGGACAGACATGTGAGGGGTGGGTGCAGAGGACTCCCAGCAGTGGACAGACATGTGAGGGGTGGGTGCAGAGGAGTCCCAGCAGTGGACAGACATGTGAGGGGTGGGCGCAGAGGACTCCCAGCAGTGGCCTGCAATATGAGTGGTGGGAGCATATCACTCCCAGCAGTGGACACACATGTGAGGGGTGGGTGCAGCGGACTCCCAGCAGTGGACAGACATGTGAGGGGTGGCTGCAGAGGACTCCCAGCAGTGCCCTGCAATATGAGGTGTGGGTGCATATCACTACCAGCAGTGGACAGACATGTGAGGGGTTGGTGCAGAGGACTCCCAGCAGTGGACAGACATGTGAGGGGTGGCTGCAGAGGACTCCCAGCAGTGCCCTGAAATATGAGGTGTGGGTGCATATCACTACCAGCAGTGGACAGACATGTGAGGGGTGGGTGCAGAGGACTCCCAGCAGTGGACAGACATGTGAGGGGTGGCTGCAGAGGACTCCCAGCAGTGGACAGACATGTGAGGGGTGGCTGCAGAGGACTCCCAGCAGTGGCCTGCAATATGAGTGGTTGGTGCATATCACTCCCAGCAGTGGACAGACATGTGAGGGGTGGGTGCAGAGGACTCCCAGCAGTGGACAGACATGTGAGGGGTGGCTGCAGAGGACTCCCAGCAGTGGACAGACATGTGAGGGGTGGCTGCAGAGGACTCCCAGCAGTGGCCTGCAATATGAGTGGTTGGTGCATATCACTCCCAGCAGTGGACAGACATGTGAGGGGTGCGTGCAGAGGATTCCCAGCAGTAGCCTGCAATATGAGGGGTGGGTGCATATCACTCCCAGCAGTGGACAGACATGTGAGGGAAAGGTGCAGAGGACTCCCAGCAGTGGACAGACATGTGAGGGGTGGGTGCAGAGGACTCCCAGCAGTGGACAGACATGTGAGGGGTGGCTGCAGAGGACTCCCAGCAGTGCCCTGCAATATGAGGTGTGGGTGCATTTCACTACCAGCAGTGGACAGACATGTGAGGGGTGGGTGCAGAGGACTCCCAGCAGTGGACAGACATGTGAGGGGTGGGTGCAGAGCTCTCCCAGCAGTGGCTTGCAATATGAGTGGTGGGTGCATATCACTCCCAGCAGTGGACAGACATGTGAGGGGTGGGTGCTGAGGACTCCCAGCAGTGGACAGACATGTGAGTGGTGGGTGCAGAGGACTCCCAGCAGTGGACAGACATGTGAGGGGTGGGTGCAGAGGAGTCCCAGCAGTGGACAGACATGTGAGGGGTGGGTGCAGAGGACTCCCAGCAGTGGCCTGCAATATGAGTGGTGGGTGCATATCACTCCCAGCAGTGAACACACATGTGAGGGGTGGGTGCAGAGGACTCCCAGCAGTGGACAGACATGTGAGGGGTGGCTGCAGAGGACTCGCAGCAATGCCCTGCAATATGAGGTGTGGGTGCATATCACTACCAGCAGTGGACAGACATGTGAGGGGTGGGTGCAGAGGACTCCCAGCAGTGGACAGACATGTGAGGGGTGGCTGCAGAGGACTCCCAGCAGTGCCCTGAAATATGAGGTGTGGGTGCATATCACTACCAGCAGTGGACAGACATGTGAGGGGTGGGTGCAGAGGACTCCCAGCAGTGGACAGACATGTGAGGGGTGGCTGCAGAGGACTCCCAGCAGTGGACAGACATGTGAGGGGTGGCTGCAGAGGACTCCCAGCAGTGGCCTGCAATATGAGTGGTTGGTGCATATCACTCCCAGCAGTGGACAGACAGGTGAGGGGTGGGTGCAGAGGACTCCCAGCAGTGGACAGACATGTGAGGGGTGGCTGCAGAGGACTCCCAGCAGTGGACAGACATGTGAGGGGTGGGTGCAGAGGACTCCCAGCAGTGGCCTGCAATATGAGGGGTGGGTGCATATCACTCCCAGCAGTGGACAGACATGTGAGTGGTGGGTGCAGAGGACTCCCAGCAGTGGACAGACATATGAGGGGTGGGTGCAGAGGATTCTCAGCAGTGGACAGACATGTGAGGGGTGGGTGCAGAGGACTCCCAGCAGTGGAAAGACATGTGAGGGGTGGGTGCAGAGGACTCCCAGCAGTGGCTTGCAATATGAGTGGTGGGTGCATATCACTCCCAGCAGTGGACAGACATGTGAGGGGTGGGTGCTGAGGACTCCCAGCAGTGGACAGACATGTGAGGGGTGGGTGCAGAGGACTCCCAGCAGTGGACAGACATGTGAGGGGTGGGTGCAGAGGACTCCCAGCAGTGGACAGACATGTGAGGGGTGGGTGCAGAGGACTCCCAGCAGTGGCCTGCAATATGAGTGGTGGGTGCATATCACTCCCAGCAGTGGACACTCATGTGAGGGGTGGGTGCAGAGGACTCCCAGCAGTGGACAGACATGTGAGGGGTGGCTGCAGAGGACTCCCAGCAGTGCCCTGCAATATGAGGTGTGGGTGCATATCACTACCAGCAGTGGACAGACAGGTGAGGGGTGGGTGCAGAGGACTCCCAGCAGTGGACAGACATGTGAGAGGTGGCTGCAGAGGACTCCCAGCAGTGGACAGACATGTGAGGGGTGGGTGCAGAGGACTCCCAGCAGTGGCCTGCAATATGAAGGGTGGGTGCATATCACTCCCAGCAGTGGACAGACATGTGAGTGGTGGGTGCAGAGGACTCCCAGCAGTGGACAGCCATATGAGGGGTGGGTGCAGAGGACTCCCAGCAGTGGACAGACATGTGAGGGGTGGGTGCATATCACTCCCAGCAGTGGACAGACATGTGAGGGGTGGGTGCAGATGACTCCCAGCAGTGGACAGACATGTGAGGGGTTGATGCAGAGGACTCCCAGCTGTGGCCTGCAATATGAGTGGTGGGTGCATATATCTACCAGTAGTGGACAGACATGTGAGGGGTGGGTGCTGAGGACTCCCAGCAGTGGACAGACATGTGAGTGGTGGGTGCATATCACTCCCAGCAGTGAACAGACATGTGAGGGGTGGGTGCAGATGACTCCCATCAGTGGACAGACATGTGAAGGGTGGCTGCAGAGGACTCCCAGCAGTGGACAGACATGTGAGGGGTGGGTGCAGAGGACTCCCAGCAGTGGCCTGCAATATGAGTGGTGGGTGCATATCACTCCCAGCAGTGGACAGACATGTGAGGGGTGGGTGCAGAGGACTCCCAGCAGTGGACAGACATGTGAGGGGTGGGTGCAGAGAACTCCCAGCAGTGGACAGACGTGAGGGGTGGGTGCAGAGGACTCCCAGCAGTGGAAAGACATGCGAGTGGTGGGTGCAGAGGACTCCCAGCAGTGGACAGACATATGAGGGGTGGGTGCAGAGAACTCCCAGCAGTGGACAGACATGTAAGGGGTGGGTGCATATCACTCCCAGCAGTGGACTGACATGTAAGGGGTGGGTGCAGAGGACTCCCAGCAGTGGACAGACATGTGAGGGGTGGGTGCAGATGGCTCCCAGCAGTGGACAGACATGTGAGGGGTGGGTGCAGAGGACTCGCAGCAGTGGACAGACATGTGAGGGGTGGGTGCAGAGGACTCCCAGCAGTGGCTTGCAATATGAGTGGTGGGTGCATATCACTCCCAGCAGTGGACAGACATGTGAGGGGTGGGTGCTGAGGACTCCCAGCAGTGGACAGACATGTGAGTGGTGGGTGCAGAGGACTCCCAGCAGTGGACAGACATGTGAGGGGTGGGTGCAGAGGACTCCCAGCAGTGGACAGACATGTGAGGGGTGGGTGCAGAGGACTCCCAGCAGTGGCCTGCAATATGAGTGGTGGGTGCATATCACTCCCAGCAGTGGACACACATGTGAGGGGTGGGTGCAGAGGACTCCCAGCAGTGGACAGACATGTGAGGGGTGGCTGCAGAGGACTCCCAGCAATGCCCTGCAATATGAGGTGTGGGTGCATATCACTACCAGCAGTGGACAGACATGTGAGGGGTGGGTGCAGAGGACTCCCAGCAGTGGACAGACATGTGAGGGGTGGCTGCAGAGGACTCCCAGCAGTGCCCTGAAATATGAGGTGTGGGTGCATATCACTACCAGCAGTGGACAGACATGTGAGGGGTGGGTGCAGAGGACTCCCAGCAGTGGACAGACATGTGAGGGGTGGCTGCAGAGGACTCCCAGCAGTGGAAAGACATGTGAGGGGTGGCTGCAGAGGACTCCCAGCAGTGGCCTGCAATATGAGTGGTTGGTGCATATCACTCCCAGCAGTGGACAGACATGTGAGGGGTGGGTGCAGAGGACTCCCAGCAGTGGACAGACATGTGAGGGGTGGCTGCAGAGGACTCCCAGCAATGCCCTGCAATATGAGGTGTGGGTGCATATCACTACCAGCAGTGGACAGACATGTGAGGGGTGGGTGCAGAGGACTCCCAGCAGTGGACAGACATGTGAGGGGTGGCTGCAGAGGACTCCCAGCAGTGCCCTGAAATAAGAGGTGTGGGTGCATATCACTACCAGCAGTGGACAGACATGTGAGGGGTGGGTGCAGAGGACTCCCAGCAGTGGACAGACATGTGAGGGGTGGCTGCAGAGGACTCCAAGCAGTGGAAAGACATGTGAGGGGTGGCTGCAGAGGACTCCCAGCAGTGGCCTGCAATATGAGTGGTTGGTGCATATCACTCCCAGCAGTGGACAGACATGTGAGGGGTGGGTGCAGAGGACTCCCAGCAGTGGACAGACATGTGAGGGGTGGCTGCAGAGGACTCCCAGCAGTGGACAGACATGTGAGGGGTGGGTGCAGAGGACTCCCAGCAGTGGCCTGCAATATGAGGGGTGGGTGCATATCACTCCCAGCAGAGGACAGACATGTGAGTGGTGGGTGCAGAGGACTCCCAGCAGTGGACAGACATATGAGGGGTGGGTGCAGAGGATTCTCAGCAGTGGACAGACATGTGAGGGGTGGGTGCAGAGGACTCCCAGCAGTGGAAAGACATGTGAGGGGTGGGTGCAGAGGACTCCCAGCAGTGGCTTGCAATATGAGTGGTGGGTGCATATCACTCCCAGCAGTGGACAGACATGTGAGGGGTGGCTGCAGAGGACTCCCAGCAGTGGACAGACATGTGAGGGGTGGCTGCAGAGGACTCCCAGCAGTGGCCTGCAATATGAGTGGTGGGTGCATATCACTTCCAGCAGTGGACAGATATGTGAGGGGTGGGTGCAGAGGACTCCAAGCAGTGGACAGACATGTGAGGGGTGGCTGCAGAGGACTCCCAGCAGTGGACAGACATGTGAGGGGTGGGTGCAGAGGACTCCCAGCAGTGGCCTGCAATATGAAGGGTGGGTGCATATCACTCCCAGCAGTGGACAGACATGTGAGTGGTGGGTGCAGAGGACTCCCAGCAGTGGACAGACATGTGAGGGGTGGGTCAAGTCAAGTCAAGTCATAAGATTTGTATAGCGCACTACGTACCCAGAGGGTTTCAAGGCGCTTAGGAAGGGGAGGAGGATTATTTGTCAAATATCCACGTTTTAAGCTGCTTTCTGAATGCTAGGTGGTTCTGGGTGAGGCGAAGGTAGGCGGGGAGTGAGTTCCATGTTTTAGCAGCCAGGTATGCAAAGGATCTGCCTCCCATGGTGGTCTTGTTGATGCGAGGTATAGTGGCGAGGGCTTGGCTGGAAGATCGTAGTTGGCGGGAGGGGGTGTAGAAGGACAGTCGAGAGTTGAGGCAATCTGGTCCGATGTCGTAGAGTGATTTGTGTGCGTGGGTAAGCAGTCGGAAGGTGATCCTCTTATTGACGGGTAGCCAGTGGAGGTCTTTAAGGTGATCAGAGATGTGTTCGTTGCGAGGGATGTCTAATATGAGCCTGGCTGATGCGTTTTGGATTCGTTGGAGTTTCTTCTGGAGCTTTGCGGTAGTACCCGCGTAGAGGGTGTTTCCGTAGTCCAGTCGGCTCGTGACTAGAGCGTGGGTAACTGTTTTCCTTGTTTCGAGGGGGATCCAGCGAAATGTTTTTCTGAGCATGCGAAGAATGTTGAAGCAGGAAGAGGATACGGCGCTGACTTGTCTGTTCATTGAGAGTGAAGAATCCAGGATGACGCCTAGGTTCCGTGCGTGGTCTGTCGGGATGGGTGCTTTTCCGAGGGCTTCAGGCCACCAGGAATCGTCCCATGCAGAGGGGGATGTACCTAAGATGAGGACTTCAGTTTTGTCTGAGTTCAGTTTCAGACGGCTTTGTTTCATCCATTCGGCAACTTCTTTCATTCCTTCGTGTAGGTTGGTTTTGGCGGTGCTAGGGTAATTGGTGAGAGAAAGGATTAGTTGAGTGTCGTCCGCGTAGGAGATGATGTTGAGGTTGTGTCGGCGTGCGATGGCCGCGAGGGGGCTCATGTATACGTTGAAGAGGGTGGGACTGAGTGAGGATCCTTGAGGGACGCCGCAGATGACTTCAGAGGCCTCGGACTTGAATGGAGGAAGGCGGACTCTCTGGGTTCTTCCGGTGAGGAACGAGGTGATCCATTCAAGTGCTTTTCCTTGGATTCCGATGTTATTGAGGCGTTGTAGAAGGGTGCTGTGGCAGACTGTATCGAATGCTGCAGAGAGGTCGAGGAGGATGAGGGCGACTGTGTCTCCGTTGTCCAGTAGAGTTCGAATGTCGTCTGTTGCTGCGATGAGGGCGGTCTCAGTGCTGTGTTTGGCTCGGAAGCCGGACTGTGAGGAGTCGAGGGATTTGTTGGCTTCGAGGAAAGCGGCGAGCTGGTTGTTGACGGCTTTCTCGATGACTTTTGCCGGGAATGGAAGAAGCGAGATGGGGCGGTAATTTTTGAGTTCGGTGGGGTCCGCTGTTGGTTTTTTCAGAAGGGCAGTGAGTTCGGCGTGTTTCCAGTCTTCTGGGAAGGTAGCGGAGTTGAAGGAGCAGTTGATGACGTCTCGGAGGTGCGGTGCTATGACGGAGTCTGCTTTGTTGAAGATGTGGTGAGGGCATGGGTCTGTGGGGGATCCTGAGTGGATGGAATTCATCAGGCGGATGGTGTCCTCAGTGGAGATTGGGTTCCAAGCGTTAAGGGTGTTCACGGGGGGAAGGTGGTCAGCAGATGGTAGGGTGGGTTGGTTTCCGGGTTGGTTGTCAAAGCTGTTGTGGATGTCTGCAATCTTGTTGTGGAAAAAAGAGGCTAGGGAGTCGCAGAGGGTTTGAGAGGGGGTGATGTCGTTGGAGTTGGCCGAGGGATTGGAAAATTCCTTGACGATGTTGAAAAGTTCCTTGCTGTTGTGGGCGTTGTTGTCAAGTCGATCCTTGAAAGCTGTTTTCTTGGCTTTTCGGATCAGTTGGTGGTGGGTGCGGGTGGCGCTTTTGAAGGCGTCCTTGGTGCTGGTGGTTGGGTCTTTTTTCCAGGCCTTTTCAAGGGAGCGGCAGAGTTTCTTGGACTTCTTGAGATCATCGTTGAACCATGAGGCTTTCTTGCTGCCAGGTTTGCTTTGACGTTTTTTCAGTGGAGCTAAGGTGTCGGCGGTGTTGGATAACCATAGGGTGAGGTTGGCGGCGGCTTCGTTGGCGTTAGAAGAGAGGGCTGGGGAGTTTCGAAGGAGCGATGCGGAGATTTGGTCCGTGGTGATTTTGTTCCAGTTTCTTTGCAGGGTAGGTTGGGAGTGGATGATGGGTTTCGGCTTGTTGTAGATGAAGTGAACGCAGCTGTGGTCGGTCCAGAGGAGATCCGTAGTGTGGCAGAAGGAGATATGATTGCTGGATGTGAAGATGGGGTCGAGTGTGTGACCTGCGATGTGGGTGGGGGAAGTGACTAGTTGTTTAAGTCCGAGGTTGGCGAGGTTGTCCACGAGGGTGGAGGTGTTGTGGTCGTTGGTCTTTTCAAGGTGAAAGTTGAGGTCTCCCAGAAGGATGTAATCTTTGGAGGGGAGCGCGTGTGGGGTGATGAAGTCCATGATGTCTTCACTGAATTTTGCGCGGGGTCCTGGTGGTCTGTAGAGGAGAGTGCCTCTGAGTGTTGTTTTGGGGTCGATGTGGATCTGGAAGTGAAGATGTTCGGAGTTGGCGAGATTGACGTCAGAGCTGGTTGAGATGCGGATAGATTTCTTGTGGACGATGGCGATTCCTCCTCCTGTGTGGCTGGTACGGTCTTTGCGGGTGATCTTATAGTCTTCAGGGATGGCAATGGTGATGTCTGGTGCGGAGGAAGCATTCATCCATGTTTCCGTAAGGAAGGCGATGTCCGGGGAAATGGTGTCTAGTAGATTCCATAGGTCAATGGCATGCCTATGGACCGATCGGGTGTTGAGAAGGATGCATTGTAGGTGGTTGGGGTCGGGAGTCTGTGGTGTGGACGTAGCAGAGATGTTGTCGGTGCTGCTGAATTTGCAGGAGTAGCAGGAGAAAGGGCCATGGGTGTGTCCAGGAGCGGCATGGACGCAGTTGGGGGCGCGACCGGGGTCGAGGGCTAGGAGGGAGGCGGCATCGTAGGTAATGCGGGAGGGCTGGGCAGCTCGAGGGGCAGGGGGTCTGGCGCTGGGCGCGGTCCAGGCGCGGACGGGCGTAGACGGGCTTACCTTTGGCGCACCTTCGGCGCGGGTTGGGCGCGGGCGCTGCGCGTAAACGCTGCGCGTGGGAACTACTGTCATATATGGATAGCGGAGGGGGAGGGGCGAGGGCGGCTCAGCTGGGAGGCGTGGCGGGCTCAGGGGAACACAACAACAGCAGGATCAAAATGGAGGGGAGGTCAGAGCAGGGCGCCGGGGGAAATCACACACAACAATGCAATCAAAGCAATGTAAGCGCTGTGGGATAATAGCGCTATGAAATTACGAAGCTTACTAAAAATGGAGCTATGCAGATATCACAACTTGGTTACAATGCAGCAATACGATACCACGCTGTGAGGAGCAGCGAGGGGAGCGATCACTCAAGGCGGAAGCAGCGAGTGAATCACAGCGCTGCGAGGTTTGGGGAATGCTTTTGGGTGCTTGTGGGAGGGCGGCTCAGCTGGGAGGCGTGGCGGGCTCAGGGGAACACAACAACAGCAGGATCAAAATGGAGGGGAGGTCAGAGCAGGGCGCCGGGGGAAATCACACACAACAATGCAATCAAAGCAATGTAAGCGCTGTGGGATAATAGCGCTATGAAATTACGAAGCTTACTAAAAATGGAGCTATGCAGATATCACAACTTGGTTACAATGCAGCAATACGATACCACGCTGTGAGGAGCAGCGAGGGGAGCGATCACTCAAGGCGGAAGCAGCGAGTGAATCACAGCGCTGCGAGGTTTGGGGAATGCTTTTGGGTGCTTGTGGGAGGGCGGCTCAGCTGGGAGGCGTGGCGGGCTCAGGGGAACACAACAACAGCAGGATCAAAATGGAGGGGAGGTCAGAGCAGGGCGCCGGGGGAAATCACACACAACAATGCAATCAAAGCAATGTAAGCGCTGTGGGATAATAGCGCTATGAAATTACGAAGCTTACTAAAAATGGAGCTATGCAGATATCACAACTTGGTTACAATGCAGCAATACGATACCACGCTGTGAGGAGCAGCGAGGGGAGCGATCACTCAAGGCGGAAGCAGCGAGTGTGCAGAGGACTCGCAGCAGTGGACAGACATGTGAGGGGTGGGTGCACAGGACTCCCAGCAGTGGACAGACATGTGAGGGATGGGTGCAGAGGACTCCCAGCAGTGGACAGACATGTGAGGGGTGGGTGCAGAGGACTCCCAGCAGTTGACAGACATGTGAGGGGTGGCTGCAGAGGACTCCCAGCAGTGCCCTGCAATATGAGGTGTGGGTGCATTTCACTACTAGCAGTGGACAGACATGTGAGGGGTGGGTGCTAAGGACTCCCAGCAGTGGACAGACATGTGAGGGGTGGGTGCAGAGGACCCCCAGCAGTGGCTTGCAATATGAGTGGTGGGTGCATATCACTCTGAGCAGTGGACAGACATGTGAGGGGTGGGTGCTGAGAACTCCCAGCAGTGGACAGACATGTGAGGGGTGGGTGCAGAGGACTTGCAGCAGTGGACAGACATGTGAGGGGTGGGTGCACAGGACTCCCAGCAGTGGACAGACATGTGAGGGGTGGGTGCTGAGAACTCCCAGCAGTGGACAGACATGTGAGGGGTGGGTGCAGAGGACTCGCAGCAGTGGACAGACATGTGAGGGGTGGGTGCACAGGACTCCCAGCAGTGGACAGACATGTGAGGGATGGGTGCAGAGGACTCCCAGCAGTGGACAGACATGTGAGGGGTGGGTGCAGAGGACTCCCAGCAGTTGACAGACATGTGAGGGGTGGCTGCAGAGGACTCCCAGCAGTGCCCTGCAATATGAGGTGTGGGTGCATTTCACTACTAGCAGTGGACAGACATGTGAGGGGTGGGTGCAGAGGACTCCCAGCAGTGGACAGACATGTGAGGGGTGGGTGCAGAGGACTCCCAGCAGTGGCTTGCAATATGAGTGGTGGGTGCATATCACTCCGAGCAGTGGACAGACATGTGAGGAGTGGGTGCTGAGGACTCCCAGCAGTGGACAGACATGTGAGGGGTGGGTGCAGAGGACTCCCAGCAGTGGACAGACATGTGAGGGGTGGGTGCAGAGGACTCGCAGCAGTGGACAGACATGTGAGGGGTGGGTGCACAGGACTCCCAGCAGTGGACAGACATGTGAGGGATGGGTGCAGAGGACTCCCAGCAGTGGACAGACATGTGAGGGGTGGGTGCAGAGGACTCCCAGCAGTTGACAGACATGTGAGGGGTGGCTGCAGAGGACTCCCAGCAGTGCCCTGCAATATGAGGTGTGGGTGCATTTCACTACTAGCAGTGGACAGACATGTGAGGGGTGGGTGCAGAGGACTCCCAGCAGTGGACAGACATGTGAGGGGTGGGTGCAGAGGACTCGCAGCAGTGGCTTGCAATATGAGTGGTGGGTGCATATCACTCCGAGCAGTGGACAGACATGTGAGGGGTGGGTGCTGAGAACTCCCAGCAGTGGACAGACATGTGAGGGGTGGGTGCAGAGGACTTGCAGCAGTGGACAGACATGTAAGGGGTGGGTGCACAGGACTCCCAGCAGTGGACAAACATGTGAGTGGTGGGTGCTGAGAACTCGGAGCAGTGGACAGACATGTGAGGGGTGGGTGCAGAGGACTCGCAGAAGTGGACAGACATGTGAGGGGTGGGTGCACAGGACTCCCAGCAGTGGACAGACATGTGAGGGATGGGTGCAGAGGACTCCCAGCAGTGGACAGACATGTGAGGGGTGGGTGCAGAGGACTCCCAGCAGTTGACAGACATGTGAGGGGTGGCTGCAGAGGACTCCCAGCAGTGCCCTGCAATATGAGGTGTGGGTGCATTTCACTACTAGCAGTGGACAGACATGTGAGGGGTGGGTGCAGGGGACTCCCAGCAGTGGACAGACATATGAGGGGTGGGTGCAGAGGACTCCCAGCAGTGGCTTGCAATATGAGTGGTGGGTGCATATCACTCCGAGCAGTGGACAGACATGTGAGGGGTGGGTGCTGAGGACTCCCAGCAGTGGACAGACATGTGAGGGGTGGGTGCAGAGGACTCCCAGCAGTGGACAGACATGTGAGGGGTGGGTGCAGAGGAGTCCCAGCAGTGGACAGACATGTGAGGGGTGGGCGCAGAGGACTCCCAGCAGTGGACAGACATGTGAGGGGTGGGTGCAGAGGACTCGCAGCAGTGGACAGACATGTGAGGGGTGGGTGCACAGGACTCCCAGCAGTGGACAGACATGTGAGGGATGGGTGCAGAGGACTCCCAGCAGTGGACAGACATGTGAGGGGTGGGTGCAGAGGACTCCCAGCAGTTGACAGACATGTGAGGGGTGGCTACAGAGGACTCCCAGCAGTGCCCTGCAATATGAGGTGTGGGTGCATTTCACTACTAGCAGTGGACAGACATGTGAGGGGTGGGTGCAGAGGACTCCCAGCAGTGGACAGACATGTGAGGGGTGGGTGCAGAGGACTCCCAGCAGTGGCTTGCAATATGAGTGGTGGGTGCATATCACTCCGAGCAGTGGACAGACATGTGAGGGGTGGGTGCTGAGAACTCCCAGCAGTGGACAGACATGTGAGGGGTGGGTGCAGAGGACTTGCAGCAGTGGACAGACATGTAAGGGGTGGGTGCACAGGACTCCCAGCAGTGGACAAACATGTGAGGGGTGGGTGCTGAGAACTCGGAGCAGTGGACAGACATGTGAGGGGTGGGTGCAGAGGACTCGCAGAAGTGGACAGACATGTGAGGGGTGGGTGCACAGGACTCCCAGCAGTGGACAGACATGTGAGGGATGGGTGCAGAGGACTCCCAGCAGTGGACAGACATGTGAGGGGTGGGTGCAGAGGACTCCCAGCATTTGACAGACATGTGAGGGGTGGCTGCAGAGGACTCCCAGCAGTGCCCTGCAATATGAGGTGTGGGTGCATTTCACTACTAGCAGTGGACAGACATGTGAGGGGTGGGTGCAGGGGACTCCCAGCAGTGGACAGACATGTGAGGGGTGGGTGCAGAGGACTCCCAGCAGTGGCTTGCAATATGAGTGGTGGGTGCATATCACTCCGAGCAGTGGACAGACATGTGAGGGGTGGGTGCTGAGGACTCCCAGCAGTGGACAGACATGTGAGGGGTGGGTGCAGAGGACTCCCAGCAGTGGACAGACATGTGAGGGGTGGGTGCAGAGGAGTCCCAGCAGTGGACAGACATGTGAGGGGTGGGCGCAGAGGACTCCCAGCAGTAGCGTGCAATATGAGTGGTGGGTGCATATCACTCCCAGCAGTGGACACACATGTGAGGGGTGGGTGCAGAGGACTCCCAGCAGTGGACAGACATGTGAGGGGTGGCTGCAGAGGACTCCCAGCAGTGCCCTGCAATATGAGGTGTGGGTGCATATCACTACCAGCAGTGGACAGACATGTGAGGGGTGGGTGCAGAGGACTCCCAGCAGTGGACAGACATGTGAGGGGTGGCTGCAGAGGACTCCCAGCAGTGCCCTGAAATATGAGGTGTGGGTGCATATCACTACCAGCAGTGGACAGACATGTGAGGGGTGGGTGCAGAGGACTCCCAGCAGTGGACAGACATGTGAGGGGTGGCTGCAGCGGACTCCCAGCAGTGGACAGACATGTGAGGGGTGGCTGCAGAGGACTCCCAGCAGTGGCCTGCAATATGAGTGGTTGGTGCATATCACTCCCAGCAGTGGACAGACATGTGAGGGGTGCGTGCAGAGGATTCCCAGCAGTGGCCTGCAATATGAGGGGTGGGTGCATATCACTCCCAGCAGTGGACAGACATGTGAGGGATGGGTGCAGAGGACTCTCAGCAGTGGACAGACATGTGAGGGCTGGGTGCAGAGGACTCCCAGCAGTGGACAGACATGTGAGGGGTGGCTGCAGAGGACTCCCAGCAGTGCCCTGAAATATGAGGTGTGGGTGCATTTCACTACCAGCAGTGGACAGACATGTGAGGGGTGGGTGCAGAGGACTCCCAGCAGTGGACTGACATGTGAGGGGTGGGTGCAGAGGACTCCCAGCAGTGGCTTGCAATATGAGTGGTGGGTGCATATCACTCCCAGCAGTGGACAGACATGTGAGGGGTGGGTGCTGAGGACTCTCAGCAGTGGACAGACATGTGAGGGGTGGGTGCAGAGGACTCCCAGCAGTGGACAGACATGTGAGGGGTGGGTGCAGAGGAGTCCCAGTAGTAGACAGACATGTGAGGGGTGGGTGCAGAGGACTCCCAGCAGTGCCCTGCAATATGAGGTGTGGGTGCATATCACGACCAGCAGTGGACAGACATGTGAGGGGTGGGTGCAGAGGACTCCCAGCAGTGGACAGACATGTGAGGGGTGGCTGCAGAGGACTCCCAGCAGTGCCCTGAAATATGAGGTGTGGGTGCATATCACTACCAGCAGTGGACAGACATGTGAGGGGTGGGTGCAGAGGACTCCCAGCAGTGGACAGACATGTGAGGGGTGGCTGCAGAGGACTCCCAGCAGTGGCCTGCAATATGAGTGGTTGGTGCATATCACTCCCAGCAGTGGACAGACATGTGAGGGGTGGGTGCAGAGGACTCCCAGCAGTGGACAGACATGTGAGGGGTGGGTGCAGAGGACTCCCAGCAGTAGCCTGCAATATGAGTGGTGGGTGCATATCACTCCCAGCAGTGGACAGACATGTGAGGGGTGGGTGCAGAGGACTCCCAGCAGTGGACAGACATGTGAGGGGTGGGTGCAGAGGACTCCCAGCAGTGGACAGACATGTGAGGGGTGGCTGCAGAGGACTCCCAGCAGTGCCCTGCAATATGAGGTGTGGGTGCCTATCACTACCAGCAGTGGACAGACATGTGAGGGGTGGGTGCAGAGGACTCCCTGCAGTGGCCTGCAATATGAGTGGTGGGTGCATATCACTCCCAGCAGTGGACAGACATGTGAGGGGTGGGTGCAGAGGACTCCCAGCAGTGGACAGACATGTGAGGGGTGGCTGCAGAGGACTCCCAGCAGTGGACAGACATGTGAGGGGTGGGTGCAGAGGACTCCGAGCAGTGGCCTGCAATATGAGTGGTTGATGCATATCACTCCCAGCAGTGAACAGACATGTGAGGGGTGGGTGCAGAGGTCTCCCAGCAGTGGACAGACATGTGAGGGGTGGGTGCACAGGACTCGCAGCAGTGGACAGACATGTGAGGGGTGGGTGCACAGGACTCCCAGCAGTGGACAGACATGTGAGGGATGGGTGCAGAGGACTCCCAGCAGTGGACAGACATGTGAGGGGTGGGTGCAGAGGACTCCCAGCAGTGGACAGACATGTGAGGGGTGGGTGCACAGGACTCCCAGCAGTGGACAGACATGTGAGGGATGGGTGCAGAGGACTCCCAGCAGTGGACAGACATGTGAGGGGTGGGTGCAGAGGACTCCCAGCAGTTGACAGACATGTGAGGGGTGGCTGCAGAGGACTCCCAGCAGTGGACAGACATGTGAGGGGTGGCTGCAGAGGACTCCCAGCAGTGCCCTGCAATATGAGGTGTGGGTGCCTATCACTACCAGCAGTGGACAGACATGTGAGGGGTGGGTGCAGAGGACTCCCTGCAGTGGCCTGCAATATGAGTGGTGGGTGCATATCACTACTAGCAGTGGACAGACATGTGAGGGGTGGGTGCAGAGGACTCCCAGCAGTGGACAGACATGTGAGGGGTGGCTGCAGAGGACTCCCAGCAGTGCCCTGCAATATGAGGTGTGGGTGCCTATCACTACCAGCAGTGGACAGACATGTGAGGGGTGGGTGCAGAGGACTCCCTGCAGTGGCCTGCAATATGAGTGGTGGGTGCATATCACTCCCAGCAGTGGACAGACATGTGAGGGGTGGGTGCAGAGGACTCCCAGCAGTGGACAGACATGTGAGGGGTGGCTGCAGAGGACTCCCAGCAGTGGACAGACATGTGAGGGGTGGGTGCAGAGGACTCCGAGCAGTGGCCTGCAATATGAGTGGTGGATGCATATCACTCCCAGCAGTGAACAGACATGTGAGGGGTGGGTGCAGAGGACTCCCAGCAGTGGACAGACATGTGAGGGGTGGGTGCACAGGACTCGCAGCAGTGGACAGACATGTGAGGGGTGGGTGCACAGGACTCCCAGCAGTGGACAGACATGTGAGGGATGGGTGCAGAGGACTCCCAGCAGTGGACAGACATGTGAGGGGTGGGTGCAGAGGACTCCCAGCAGTGGACAGACATGTGAGGGGTGGGTGCACAGGACTCCCAGCAGTGGACAGACATGTGAGGGATGGGTGCAGAGGACTCCCAGCAGTGGACAGACATGTGAGGGGTGGGTGCAGAGGACTCCCAGCAGTTGACAGACATGTGAGGGGTGGCTGCAGAGGACTCCCAGCAGTGCCCTGCAATATGAGGTGTGGGTGCATTTCACTACTAGCAGTGGACAGACATGTGAGGGGTGGGTGCTGAGAACTCCCAGCAGTGGACAGACATGTGAGGGGTGGGTGCAGAGGACTTGCAGCAGTGGACAGACATGTGAGGGGTGGGTGCACAGGACTCCCAGCAGTGGACAGACATGTGAGGGGTGGGTGCTGAGAACTCCCAGCAGTGGACAGACATGTGAGGGGTGGGTGCAGAGGACTCGCAGCAGTGGACAGACATGTGAGGGGTGGGTGCACAGGACTCCCAGCAGTGGACAGACATGTGAGGGATGGGTGCAGAGGACTCCCAGCAGTGGACAGACATGTGAGGGGTGGGTGCAGAGGACTCCCAGCAGTTGACAGACATGTGAGGGGTGGCTGCAGAGGACTCCCAGCAGTGCCCTGCAATATGAGGTGTGGGTGCATTTCACTACTAGCAGTGGACAGACATGTGAGGGGTGGGTGCAGAGGACTCCCAGCAGTGGACAGACATGTGAGGGGTGGGTGCAGAGGACTCCCAGCAGTGGCTTGCAATATGAGTGGTGGGTGCATATCACTCCGAGCAGTGGACAGACATGTGAGGGGTGGGTGCTGAGGACTCCCAGCAGTGGACAGACATGTGAGGGGTGGGTGCAGAGGACTCCCAGCAGTGGACAGACATGTGAAGGGTGGGTGCAGAGGAGTCCCAGCAGTGGACAGACATGTGAGGGGTGGGCGCAGAGGACTCCCAGCAGTGGCGTGCAATATGAGTGGTGGGTGCATATCACTCCCAGCAGTGGACACACATGTGAGGGGTGGGTGCAGAGGACTCCCAGCAGTGGACAGACATGTGAGGGGTGGCTGCAGAGGACTCCCAGCAGTGCCCTGCAATATGAGGTGTGGGTGCATATCACTACCAGCAGTGGACAGACATGTGAGGGGTGGGTGCAGAGGACTCCCAGCAGTGGCCTGCAATATGAGTGGTTGGTGCATATCACTCCCATCAGTGGACAGACATGTGAGGGGTGGGTGCAGAGGACTCCCAGCAGTGGACAGACATGTGAGAGGTGGCTGCAGAGGACTCCCAGCAGTGGACAGACATGTGAGGGGTGGGTGCAGAGGACTCCCAGCAGTGGACAGACATGTGAGGGGTGGGTGCAGAGGAGTCCCAGTAGTAGACAGACATGTGAGGGGTGGGTGCAGAGGACTCCCAGCAGTGCCCTGCAATATGAGGTGTGGGTGCATATCACGACCAGCAGTGGACAGACATGTGAGGGGTGGGTGCAGAGGACTCCCAGCAGTGGACAGACATGTGAGGGGTGGCTGCAGAGGACTCCCAGCAGTGCCCTGAAATATGAGGTGTGGGTGCATATCACTACCAGCAGTGGAAAGACATGTGAGGGGTGGGTGCAGAGGACTCCCAGCAGTGGACAGACATGTGAGGGGTGGCTGCAGAGGACTCCCAGCAGTGGCCTGCAATATGAGTGGTTGGTGCATATCACTCCCAGCAGTGGACAGACATGTGAGGGGTGGGTGCAGAGGACTCCCAGCAGTGGACAGACATGTGAGGGGTGGGTGCAGAGGACTCCCAGCAGTAGCCTGCAATATGAGTGGTGGGTGCATATCACTCCCAGCAGTGGACAGACATGTGAGGGGTGGGTGCAGAGGACTCCCAGCAGTGGACAGACATGTGAGGGGTGGGTGCAGAGGACTCCCAGCAGTGGACAGACATGTGAGGGGTGGCTGCAGAGGACTCCCAGCAGTGCCCTGCAATATGAGGTGTGGGTGCCTATCACTACCAGCAGTGGACAGACATGTGAGGGGTGGGTGCAGAGGACTCCCTGCAGTGGCCTGCAATATGAGTGGTGGGTGCATATCACTCCCAGCAGTGGACAGACATGTGAGGGGTGGGTGCAGAGGACTCCCAGCAGTGGACAGACATGTGAGGGGTGGCTGCAGAGGACTCCCAGCAGTGGACAGACATGTGAGGGGTGGGTGCAGAGGACTCCGAGCAGTGGCCTGCAATATGAGTGGTGGATGCATATCACTCCCAGCAGTGAACAGACATGTGAGGGGTGGGTGCAGAGGACTCCCAGCAGTGGACAGACATGTGAGGGGTGGGTGCACAGGACTCGCAGCAGTGGACAGACATGTGAGGGGTGGGTGCACAGGACTCCCAGCAGTGGACAGACATGTGAGGGATGGGTGCAGAGGACTCCCAGCAGTGGACAGACATGTGAGGGGTGGGTGCAGAGGACTCCCAGCAGTGGACAGACATATGAGGGGTGGGTGCAGAGGACTCGCAGCAGTGGACAGACATGTGAGGGGTGGGTGCACAGGACTCCCAGCAGTGGACAGACATGTGAGGGATGGGTGCAGAGGACTCCCAGCAGTGGACAGACATGTGAGGGGTGGGTGCAGAGGACTCCCAGCAGTTGACAGACATGTGAGGGGTGGCTGCAGAGGACTCCCAGCAGTGCCCTGCAATATGAGGTGTGGGTGCATTTCACTACTAGCAGTGGACAGACATGTGAGGGGTGGGTGCAGAGGACTCCCAGCAGTGGACAGACATGTGAGGGGTGGGTGCACAGGACCCCCAGCAGTGGCTTGCAATATGAGTGGTGGGTGCATATCACTCCGAGCAGTGGACAGACATGTGAGGGGTGGGTGCTGAGAACTCCCAGCAGTGGACAGACATGTGAGGGGTGGGTGCAGAGGACTTGCAGCAGTGGACAGACATGTGAGGGGTGGGTGCACAGGACTCCCAGCAGTGGACAGACATGTGAGGGGTGGGTGCTGAGAACTCCCAGCAGTGGACAGACATGTGAGGGGTGGGTGCAGAGGACTCGCAGCAGTGGACAGACATGTGAGGGGTGGGTGCACAGGACTCCCAGCAGTGGACAGACATGTGAGGGATGGGTGCAGAGGACTCCCAGCAGTGGACAGACATGTGAGGGGTGGGTGCAGAGGACTCCCAGCAGTTGACAGACATGTGAGGGGTGGCTGCAGAGGACTCCCAGCAGTGCCCTGCAATATGAGGTGTGGGTGCATTTCACTACTAGCAGTGGACAGACATGTGAGGGGTGGGTGCAGAGGACTCCCAGCAGTGGACAGACATGTGAGGGGTGGGTGCAGAGGACTCCCAGCAGTGGCTTGCAATATGAGTGGTGGGTGCATATCACTCCGAGCAGTGGACAGACATGTGAGGGGTGGGTGCTGAGGACTCCCAGCAGTGGACAGACATGTGAGGGGTGGGTGCAGAGGACTCCCAGCAGTGGACAGACATGTGAAGGGTGGGTGCAGAGGAGTCCCAGCAGTGGACAGACATGTGAGGGGTGGGCGCAGAGGACTCCCAGCAGTGGCGTGCAATATGAGTGGTGGGTGCATATCACTCCCAGCAGTGGACACACATGTGAGGGGTGGGTGCAGAGGACTCCCAGCAGTGGACAGACATGTGAGGGGTGGCTGCAGAGGACTCCCAGCAGTGCCCTGCAATATGAGGTGTGGGTGCATATCACTACCAGCAGTGGACAGACATGTGAGGGGTGGGTGCAGAGGACTCCCAGCAGTGGCCTGCAATATGAGTGGTTGGTGCATATCACTCCCAGCAGTGGACAGACATGTGAGGGGTGGGTGCAGAGGACTCCCAGCAGTGGACAGACATGTGAGAGGTGGCTGCAGAGGACTCCCAGCAGTGGACAGACATGTGAGGGGTGGGTGCAGAGGACTCCCAGCAGTGGCCTGCAATATGAGGGGTGGGTGCATATCACTCCCAGCAGTGGATAGACATGTGAGTGGTGGGTGCAGAGGACTCCCAGCAGTGGACAGACATATGAGGGGTGGGTGCAGAGGATTCTCAGCAGTGGACAGACATGTGAGGGGTGGGTGCAGAGGACTCCCAGCAGTGGAAAGACATGTGAGGGGTGGGTGCAGAGGACTCCCAGCAGTGGCTTGCAATATGAGTGGTGGGTGCATATCACTCCCAGCAGTGGACAGACATGTGAGGGGTGGGTGCTGAGGACTCCCAGCAGTGGACAGACATGTGAGGGGTGGGTGCAGAGGACTCCCAGCAGTGGACAGACATGTGAGTGGTGGGTGCAGAGGAGTCCCAGCAGTGGATAGACATGTGAGGGGTGGGTGCAGAGGACTCCCAGCAGTGGCCTGCAATATGAGTGGTGGGTGCATATCACTCCCAGCAGTGGACACTCATGTGAGGGGTGGGTGCAGAGGACTCCCAGCAGTGGACAGACATGTGAGCGGTGGCTGCAGAGGACTCCCAGCAGTGCCCTGCAATATGAGGTGTGGGTGCATATCACTACCAGCAGTGGACAGACAGGTGAGGGGTGGGTGCAGAGGACTCCCAGTAGTGGACAGAAATGTGAGGGGTGGCTGCAGAGGACTCGCAGCAGTGCCCTGAAACATGAGGTGTGGGTGCATATCACTACCAGCAGTGGACAGATATGTGAGGGGTGGGTGCAGAGGACTCCCAGCAGTGGACAGACATGTGAGGGGTGGCTGCAGAGGACTCCCAGCAGTGGACAGACATGTGAGGGGTGGCTGCAGAGGATTCCCAGCAGTGGCCTGCAATATGAGTGGTGGGTGCATATCACTTCCAGCAGTGGACAGATATGTGAGGGGTGGGTGCAGAGGACTCCAAGCAGTGGACAGACATGTGAGGGGTGGCTGCAGAGGACTCCCAGCAGTGGACAGACATGTGAGGGGTGGGTGCAGAGGACTCCCAGCAGTGGCCTGCAATATGAAGGGTGGGTGCATATCACTCCCAGCAGTGGACAGACATGTGAGTGGTGGGTGCAGAGGACTCCCAGCAGTGGACAGCCATATGAGGGGTGGGTGCAGAGGACTCCCAGCAGTGGACAGACATGTGAGGGTTGGGTGCATATCACTCCCAGCAGTGGACTGACAAGTGAGGGGTGGGTGCAGAGGACTCCCAGCAGTGGACAGACATGTGAGGGGTGGGTGCAGATGACTCCCAGCAGTGGACAGACATGTGAGGGGTGGGTGCTGAGGACTCCCAGCAGTGGACAGACATGTGAGTGGTGGGTGCATATCACTCCCAGCAGTGAACAGACATGTGAGGGGTGGGTGCAGATGACTCCCAGCAGTGGACAGACATGTGAAGGGTGGCTGCAGAGGACTCGCAGCAGTGGACAGACATGTGAGGGGTGGGTGCAGAGGACTCCCAGCAGTGGCCTGCAATATGAGTGGTGGGTGCATATCACTCCCAGCAGTGGACAGACATGTGAGGGGTGGGTGCAGAGGACTCCCAGCAGTGGACAGACATGTGAGGGGTGGGTGCAGAGGACTCCCAGCAGTGGACAGACATGTGAGGGGTGGGTGCAGAGGACTCCCAGCAGTAGCCTGCAATATGAGTGGTGGGTGCATATCACTCCCAGCAGTGGACAGACATGTGAGGCGTGGGTGCAGAGGACTCCCAGCAGTGGACAGACATGTGAGGGGTGGGTGCAGAGGACGCCCAACAGTGGACAGACATGTGAGGGGTGGCTGCAGAGGACTCCCAGCAGTGCCCTGCAATATGAGGTGTGGGTGCCTATCACTACCAGCAGTGGACAGACATGTGAGGGGTGGGTGCAGAGGACTCCCAGCAGTGGACAGACATGTGAGGGGTGGGTGCAGAGGACCCCCAGCAGTGGCTTGCAATATGAGTGGTGGGTGCATATCACTCTGAGCAGTGGACAGACATGTGAGGGGTGGGTGCTGAGAACTCCCAGCAGTGGACAGACATGTGAGGGGTGGGTGCAGAGGACTTGCAGCAGTGGACAGACATGTGAGGGGTGGGTGCACAGGACTCCCAGCAGTGGACAGACATGTGAGGGGTGGGTGCTGAGAACTCCCAGCAGTGGACAGACATGTGAGGGGTGGGTGCAGAGGACTCGCAGCAGTGGACAGACATGTGAGGGGTGGGTGCAGAGGACTTGCAGCAGTGGACAGACATGTGAGGGGTGGTTGCAGAGGACTCCCAGCAGTGGACAGACATGTGAGGGGTGGGTGCAGAGGACTCCCAGCAGTGGACAGACATGTGAGGGGTGGGTGCAGAGGACTCCCAGCAGTGGACAGACATGTGAGGGGTGGCTGCAGAGGACTCCCAGCAGTGCCCTGCAATATGAGGTGTGGGTGCATATCACTACCAGCAGTGGACAGACAGGTGAGGGGTGGGTGCAGAGGACTCCCAGCAGTGGACAGACATGTGAGGGGTGGCTGCAGAGGACTCCCAGCAGTGCCCTGAAACATGAGGTGTGGGTGTATATCACTACCAGCAGTGGACAGACATGTGAGGGGTGGGTGCAGAGGACTCCCATCAGTGGACAGACATGTGAGGGGTGGATGCAGAGGACTCCCAGCAGTGGACAGACATGTGAGGGGTGGGTGCAGAGGACTCCCAGCAGTGGCCTGCAATATGAGGGGTGGGTGCATATCACTCCCAGCAGTGGACAGACATGCGAGTGGTGGGTGCAGAGGACTCCCAGCAGTGGACAGATATATGAGGGGTGGGTGCAGAGGACTCCCAGCAGTGGACAGACATGTAAGGGGTGGGTGCATATCACTCCCAGCAGTGGACTGACATGTGAGGGGTGGGTGCAGAGGACTCCCAGCAGTGGACAGACATGTGAGGGGTGGGTGCAGATGGCTCCCAGCAGTGGACAGACATGTGAGGGGTTGCTGCAGAGGACTCCCAGCAGTGGACAGACATGTGAGGGGTGGGTGCAGAGGACTCCCAGCAGTGGCCTGCAATATGAGTGGTGGGTGCATATCATTCCCAGCAGTGGACACACATGTGAGGGGTGGGTGCTGAGGACTCCCAGCAGTGGACAGACATGTGAGGGGTGGGTGCAGAGAACTCCCAGCAGTGGACAGACGTGAGGGGTGGGTGCAGAGGACTCCCAGCAGTGGAAAGACATGTGAGGGGTGGGTGCAGAGGACTCCCAGCAGTGGCCTGCAATATGAGTGGTGGGTGCATATAACTCCCAACCGTGAACAGACATGTGAGGGGTGGGTGCAGAGGACTCCCAGCAGTGGACAGACACGTGAAGGGTGGCTGCAGAGGACTCCCAGCAGTGGACAGACATGTGAGGGGTGGGTGCAGAGGACTCCCAGAAGTGGCCTGCAATATGAGTGGTGGGTGCATATCACTCCCAGCAGTGGACAGACATGTGAGGGGTGGGTACCGAGGACTCCCAGCAGTGGACAGACATGTAAGGGGTGGGTGCAGAGGACTCCCAGCAGTGGACAGACATGTGAGGGTGGGTGCAGAGGACTCCCAGCAGTGGACAGACATGTGAGGGGTGGGTGCAGAGGACTCCCAGCAGTGGACAGACATGTGAGGGGTGGCTGCAGCGGACTCCCACCAGTGGACAGACATGTGAGGGGTGGCTGCAGAGGACTCCCAGCAGTGGCCTGCAATATGAGTGGTTGGTGCATATCACTCCCAGCAGTGGACAGACATGTGAGGGGTGCGTGCAGAGGATTCCCAGCAGTGGCCTGCAATATGAGGGGTGGGTGCATATCACTCCCAGCAGTGGACAGACATGTGAGGGATGGGTGCAGAGGACTCTCAGCAGTGGACAGACATGTGAGGGGTGGGTGCAGAGGACTCCCAGCAGTGGACAGACATATGAGGGGTGGGTGCAGAGGATTCTCAGCAGATGACAGACATGTGAGGGGTGGGTGCAGAGGACTCCCAGCAGTGGAAAGACATGTGAGGGGTGGGTGCAGAGGACTCCCAGCAGTGGCTTGCAATATGAGTGGTGGGTGCATATCACTCCCAGCAGTGGACAGACATGTGAGGGGTGGGTGCTGAGGACTCCCAGCAGTGGACAGACATGTGAGGGGTGGGTGCAGAGGACTCCCAGCAGTGGCCTGCAATATGAGTGGTGGGTGCATATCACTCCCAGCAGTGGACAGACATGTGAGGGGTGGGTGCAGAGGACTCCCAGCAGTGGACAGACATGTGAGGGGTGGGTGCAGAGAACTCCCAGCAGTGGACAGACGTGAGGGGTGGGTGCAGAGGACTCCCAGCAGTGGAAAGACATGCGAGTGGTGGGTGCAGAGGACTCCCAGCAGTGGACAGACATATGAGGGGTGGGTGCAGAGGACTCCCAGCAGTGGACAGACATGTAAGGGGTGGGTGCATATCACTCCCAGCAGTGGTCTGACATGTGAGGGGTGGGTGCAGAGGACTCCCAGCAGTGGACAGACATGTGAGGGGTGGGTGCAGATGGCTCCCAGCAGTGGACAGACATGTGAGGGGTGGGTGCAGAGGACTCCCAGCAGTGGACAGACATGTGAGGGGTGGGTGCAGAGGACTCCCAGCAGTGGCTTGCAATATGAGTGGTGGGTGCATATCACTCCCAGCAGTGGACGGACATGTGAGGGGTGGGTGCTGAGGACTCCCAGCAGTGGACAGACATGTGAGTGGTGGGTGCAGAGGACTCCCAGCAGTGGACAGACATGTGAGGGGTGGGTGCAGAGGACTCCCAGCAGTGGACAGACATGTGAGGGGTGGGTGAAGAGGACTCCCAGCAGTGGCCTGCAATATGAGTGGTGGGTGCATATCACTCCCAGCAGTGGACACACATGTGAGGGATGGGTGCAGAGGACTCTCAGCAGTGGACAGACATGTGAGGGGTGGGTGCAGAGGACTCCCAGCAGTGGACAGACATATGAGGGGTGGGTGCAGAGGATTCTCAGCAGATGACAGACATGTGAGGGGTGGGTGCAGAGGACTCCCAGCAGTGGAAAGACATGTGAGGGGTGGGTGCAGAGGACTCCCAGCAGTGGCTTGCAATATGAGTGGTGGGTGCATATCACTCCCAGCAGTGGACAGACATGTGAGGGGTGGGTGCTGAGGACTCCCAGCAGTGGACACACATGTGAGGGGTGGCTGCAGAGGACTCCCAGCAGTGCCCTGAAATATGAGGTGTGGGTGCATATCACTCCCAGCAGTGGACAGATATGCGAGTGGTGGGTGCAGAGGACTCCCAGCAGTGGACAGACATATGAGGGGTGGGTGCAGAGGACACCCAGCAGTAGACAGACATGTAAGGGGTGGGTGCATATCACTCCCAGCAGTGGACTGACATGTGAGGGGTGGGTGCAGAGGACTCCCAGCAGTGGACAGACATGTGAGGGGTGGGTGCAGATGACTCCCAGCAGTGGACAGACATGTGAGGGGTTGCTGCAGAGGACTCCCAGCAGTGGACAGACATGTGAGGGGTGGGTGCAGAGGACTCCCAGCAGTGGCCTGCAATATGAGTGGTGGGTGCATATCATTCCCAGCAGTGGACAGACATGTGAGGGGTGGGTGCTGAGGACTCCCAGCAGTGGACAGACATGTGAGGGGTGGGTGCAGAGAACTCCCAGCAGTGGACAGACGTGAGGGGTGGGTGCAGAGGACTCCCAGCAGTGGAAAGACATGTGAGGGGTGGGTGCAGAGGACTCCCAGCAGTGGCCTGCAATATGAGTGGTGGGTGCATATCACTCCCAGCAGTGAACAGACATGTGAGGGGTGGGTGCAGAGGACTCCCAGCAGTGGACAGACACGTGAAGGGTGGCTGCAGAGGACTCCCAGCAGTGGACAGACATGTGAGGGGTGGGTGCAGAGGACTCCCAGAAGTGGCCTGCAATATGAGTGGTGGGTGCATATCACTCCCAGCAGTGGACAGACATGTGAGGGGTGGGTACCGAGGACTCCCAGCAGTGGACAGACATGTAAGGGGTGGGTGCAGAGGACTCCCAGCAGTGGACAGACATGTGAGGGGTGGGTGCAGAGGACTCCCAGCAGTGGACAGACATGTGAGGGGTGGGTGCAGAGGACTCCCAGCAGTGGCCTGCAATATGAGTGGTGGGTGCATATCACTCCCAGCAGTGGACAGACATGTGAGGGGTGGGTGCAGAGGACTTCCAGCTGTGGACAGACATGTGAGGGGTGGGTGCAGATGACTCCCAGCAGTGGACAGACATGTGAGGGGTGGCTGCAGAGGACTCCCAGCAGTGCCCTGAAATATGAGGTGTGGGTGCATTTCACTACCAGCAGTGGACAGACATGTGAGGGGTGGGTGCAGAGGACTCCCAGCAGTGGACAGACATGTGAGGGGTGGGTGCAGAGGACTTCCAGCAGTGGCTTGCAATATGAGTGGTGGGTGCATATCACTCCCAGCAGTGGACAGACATGTGAGTGGTGGGTGCTGAGGACTCCCGGCAGTGGACAGACATGTGAGGGGTGGGTGGAGAGGACTCCCAGCAGTGGACAGACATGTGAGGGGTGGGTGCAGAGGAGTCCCAGCAGTGGACAGACATGTGAGGGGTGGGTGCAGAGGACTCCAAGCAGTGGCCTGCAATATGAGTGGTGGGTGCATATCACTCCCAGCAGTGGACACACATGTGAGGGGTGAGTGCAGAGGACTCCCAGCAGTGGACAGACATGTGAGGGGTGGCTGCAGAGGACTCCCAGCAGTGCCCTGAAATATGAGGTGTGGGTGCATATCACTACCAGCAGTGGACAGACATGTGAGGGGTGGGTGCAGAGGACTCCCAGCAGTGGACAGACATGTGAGGGGTGGCTGCAGAGGACTCCCAGCAGTGGACAGACATGTGAGGGGTGGCTGCAGAGGACTCCCAGCAGTGGCCTGCTATATGAGTGGTGGGTGCATATCACTCCCAGCAGTGGACAGACATGTGAGTGGTGGGTGCAGAGTACTCCCAGCAGTGGACAGACATGTGAGGGGTGGGTGCAGAGGACTCCCAGCAGTGGCCTGCAATCTGAGTGGTGGGTGCATATCACTCCCAGCAGTGGACTGACATGTGAGGGGTGGGTGCAGAATACTCCCAGCAGTGGACAGACATGTGAGGGGTGGCTGCAGAGGACTCCCAGCAGTGGACAGAAATGAGAGGGGTGGGTGCAGAGGACTCCCAGCAGTGGACAGACATGTGAGGGGTGGGTGCAGAGGACTCCCAGAAGTGGCCTGCAATATGAGTGGTGGGTGCATATCACTCCCAGCAGTGGACAGACATGTGAGGGGTGGGTGCTGAGAACTCCCAGCACTGGACAGACATGTGAGGGGTGGGTGCAGAGGACTCCCAGCAGTGGACAGACATGTGAGGGGTGGGTGCACAGGACTCCCAGCAGTGGACAGACATGTAAGGGATGGGTGCAGAGGACTCCCAGCAGTGGACAGACATGTGAGCGGTGGGTGCAGAGGACTCCCAGCAGTGGACAGACATGTTTGGGGTGGCTGCGGAGGACTGTCAGCAGTGCCCTGCAATATGAGGTGTGGGTGCATTTCACTACCAGCAGTGGACAGACATGTGAGGGGTGGGTGCAGAGGACTCCCAGCAGTGGACAGACATGTGAGGGGTGGGTGCAGAGGACTCCCAGCAGTGGCTTGCAATATGAGTGGTGGGTGCATATCACTCCCAGCAGTGGACAGACATGTGAGGGGTGGGTGCTGAGGACTCCCAGCAGTGGACAGACATGTGAGGGGTGGGTGCAGAGGACTCCCAGCAGTGGACAGACATGTGAGGGGTGGGTGCAGAGGAGTCCCAGCAGTGGACAGACATGTGAGGGGTGGGCGCAGAGGACTCCCAGCAGTGGCCTGCAATATGAGTGGTGGGAGCATATCACTCCCAGCAGTGGACACACATGTGAGGGGTGGGTGCAGCGGACTCCCAGCAGTGGACAGACATGTGAGGGGTGGCTGCAGAGGACTCCCAGCAGTGCCCTGCAATATGAGGTGTGGGTGCATATCACTACCAGCAGTGGACAGACATGTGAGGGGTGGGTGCAGAGGACTCCCAGCAGTGGACAGACATGTGAGGGGTGGCTGCAGAGGACTCCCAGCAGTGCCCTGAAATATGAGGTGTGGGTGCATATCACTACCAGCAGTGGACAGACATGTGAGGGTGGGTATAGAGGACTCCCAGCAGTGGACAGACATGTGAGGGGTGGCTGCAGAGGACTCCCAGCAGTGGACAGACATGTGAGGGGTGGCTGCAGAGGACTCCCAGCAGTGGCCTGCAATATGAGTGGTTGGTGCATATCACTCCCAGCAGTGGACAGACATGTGAGGGGTGGGTGCAGAGGACTCCCAGCAGTGGACAGACATGTGAGGGGTGGCTGCAGAGGACTCCCAGCAGTGGACAGACATGTGAGGGGTGGCTGCAGAGGACTCCCAGCAGTGGCCTGCAATATGAGTGGTTGGTGCATATCACTCCCAGCAGTGGACAGACATGTGAGGGGTGCGTGCAGAGGATTCCCAGCAGTAGCCTGCAATATGAGGGGTGGGTGCATATCACTCCCAGCAGTGGACAGACATGTGAGGGAAAGGTGCAGAGGACTCCCAGCAGTGGACAGACATGTGAGGGGTGGGTGCAGAGGACTCCCAGCAGTGGACAGACATGTGAGGGGTGGCTGCAGAGGACTCCCAGCAGTACCCTGCAATATGAGGTGTGGGTGCATTTCACTACCAGCAGTGGACAGACATGTGAGTGGTGGGTGCATATCACTCCCAGCAGTGGACTGACATGTGAGGGGTGGGTGCAGAATACTCCCAGCAGTGGACAGACATGTGAGGGGTGGCTGCAGAGGACTCCCAGCAGTGGACAGAAATGAGAGGGGTGGGTGCAGAGGACTCCCAGCAGTGGACAGACATGTGAGGGGTGGGTGCAGAGGACTCCCAGAAGTGGCCTGCAATATGAGTGGTGGGTGCATATCACTCCCAGCAGTGGACAGACATGTGAGGGGTGGGTGCTGAGAACTCCCAGCACTGGACAGACATGTGAGGGGTGGGTGCAGAGGACTCCCAGCAGTGGACAGACATGTGAGGGGTGGGTGCACAGGACTCCCAGCAGTGGACAGACATGTAAGGGATGGGTGCAGAGGACTCCCAGCAGTGGACAGACATGTGAGCGGTGGGTGCAGAGGACTCCCAGCAGTGGACAGACATGTTTGGGGTGGCTGCGGAGGACTGTCAGCAGTGCCCTGCAATATGAGGTGTGGGTGCATTTCACTACCAGCAGTGGACAGACATGTGAGGGGTGGGTGCAGAGGACTCCCAGCAGTGGACAGACATGTGAGGGGTGGGTGCAGAGGACTCCCAGCAGTGGCTTGCAATATGAGTGGTGGGTGCATATCACTCCCAGCAGTGGACAGACATGTGAGGGGTGGGTGCTGAGGACTCCCAGCAGTGGACAGACATGTGAGGGGTGGGTGCAGAGGACTCCCAGCAGTGGACAGACATGTGAGGGGTGGGTGCAGAGGAGTCCCAGCAGTGGACAGACATGTGAGGGGTGGGCGCAGAGGACTCCCAGCAGTGGCCTGCAATATGAGTGGTGGGAGCATATCACTCCCAGCAGTGGACACACATGTGAGGGGTGGGTGCAGCGGACTCCCAGCAGTGGACAGACATGTGAGGGGTGGCTGCAGAGGACTCCCAGCAGTGCCCTGCAATATGAGGTGTGGGTGCATATCACTACCAGCAGTGGACAGACATGTGAGGGGTGGGTGCAGAGGACTCCCAGCAGTGGACAGACATGTGAGGGGTGGCTGCAGAGGACTCCCAGCAGTGCCCTGAAATATGAGGTGTGGGTGCATATCACTACCAGCAGTGGACAGACATGTGAGGGTGGGTATAGAGGACTCCCAGCAGTGGACAGACATGTGAGGGGTGGCTGCAGAGGACTCCCAGCAGTGGACAGACATGTGAGGGGTGGCTGCAGAGGACTCCCAGCAGTGGCCTGCAATATGAGTGGTTGGTGCATATCACTCCCAGCAGTGGACAGACATGTGAGGGGTGGGTGCAGAGGACTCCCAGCAGTGGACAGACATGTGAGGGGTGGCTGCAGAGGACTCCCAGCAGTGGACAGACATGTGAGGGGTGGCTGCAGAGGACTCCCAGCAGTGGCCTGCAATATGAGTGGTTGGTGCATATCACTCCCAGCAGTGGACAGACATGTGAGGGGTGCGTGCAGAGGATTCCCAGCAGTAGCCTGCAATATGAGGGGTGGGTGCATATCACTCCCAGCAGTGGACAGACATGTGAGGGAAAGGTGCAGAGGACTCCCAGCAGTGGACAGACATGTGAGGGGTGGGTGCAGAGGACTCCCAGCAGTGGACAGACATGTGAGGGGTGGCTGCAGAGGACTCCCAGCAGTACCCTGCAATATGAGGTGTGGGTGCATTTCACTACCAGCAGTGGACAGACATGTGAGTGGTGGGTGCATATCACTCCCAGCAGTGGACAGACATGTGAGGGGTGGGTGCTGAGGACTCCCAGCAGTGGACAGACATGTGAGTGGTGGGTGCAGAGGACTCCCAGCAGTGGACAGACATGTGAGGGGTGGGTGCAGAGGAGTCCCAGCAGTGGACAGACATGTGAGGGGTGGGTGCAGAGGACTCCCAGCAGTGGCCTGCAATATGAGTGGTGGGTGCATATCACTCCCAGCAGTGGACACACATGTGAGGGGTGGGTGCAGAGGACTCCCAGCAGTGGACAGACATGTGAGGGGTGGCTGCAGAGGACTCCCAGCAATGCCCTGCAATATGAGGTGTGGGTGCATATCACTACCAGCAGTGGACAGACATGTGAGGGGTGGGTGCAGAGGACTCCCAGCAGTGGACAGACATGTGAGGGGTGGCTGCAGAGGACTCCCAGCAGTGCCCTGAAATATGAGGTGTGGGTGCATATCACTACCAGCAGTGGACAGACATGTGAGGGGTGGGTGCAGAGGACTCCCAGCAGTGGAGAGACATGTGAGGGGTGGCTGCAGAGGACTCCCAGCAGTGGACAGACATGTGAGGGGTGGCTGCAGACGACTCCCAGCAGTGGCCTGCAATATGAGTGGTTGGTGCATATCACTCCCAGCAGTGGACAGACATGTGAGGGGTGGGTGCAGAGGACTCCCAGCAGTGGACAGACATGTGAGGGGTGGCTGCAGAGGACTCCCAGCAGTGGACAGACATGTGAGGGGTGGGTGCAGAGGACTCCCAGCAGTGGCCTGCAATATGAGGGGTGGGTGCATATCACTCCCAGCAGTGGACAGACATGTGAGTGGTGGGTGCAGAGGACTCCCAGCAGTGGACAGACATATGAGGGGTGGGTGCAGAGGACTCCCAGCAGTGGAAAGACATGTGAGGGGTGGGTGCAGAGGACTCCCAGCAGTGGACAGACATGTGAGGGGTGGGTGCAGAGGACTCCCAGCAGTGGACAGACATGTGAGGGGTGGCTGCAGAGGACTCCCAGCAGTGGACAGACATGTGAGGGGTGGGTGCAGAGGACTCCCAGCAGTGGCCTGCAATATGAGGGGTGGGTGCATATCACTCCCAGCAGAGGACAGACATGTGAGTGGTGGGTGCAGAGGACTCCCAGCAGTGGACAGACATATGAGGGGTGGGTGCATATCACTCCCAGCAGTGGACAGACATGTGAGGGGTGGCTGCAGAGGACTCCCAGCAGTGGACAGACATGTGAGGGGTGGCTGCAGAGGACTCCCAGCAGTGGCCTGCAATATGAGTGGTGGGTGCATATCACTTCCAGCAGTGGACAGATATGTGAGGGGTGGGTGCAGAGGACTCCCAGCAGTGGCTTGCAATATGAGTGGTGGGTGCATATCACTCCGAGCAGTGGACAGACATGTGAGGGGTGGGTGCTGAGGACTCCCAGCAGTGGACAGACATGTGAGGGGTGGGTGCAGAGGACTCCCAGCAGTGGACAGACATGTGAGGGGTGGGTGCTGAGGACTCCCAGCAGTGGACAGACATGTGAGTGGTGGGTGCATATCACTCCCAGCAGTGAACAGACATGTGAGGGGTGGGTGCAGATGACTCCCAGCAGTGGACAGACATGTGAAGGGTGGCTGCAGAGGACTCGCAGCAGTGGACAGACATGTGAGGGGTGGGTGCAGAGGACTCCCAGCAGTGGCCTGCAATATGAGTGGTGGGTGCATATCACTCCCAGCAGTGGACAGACATGTGAGGGGTGGGTGCAGAGGACTCCCAGCAGTGGACAGACATGTGAGGGGTGGGTGCAGAGGACTCCCAGCAGTGGACAGACATGTGAGGGGTGGGTGCAGAGGACTCCCAGCAGTAGCCTGCAATATGAGTGGTGGGTGCATATCACTCCCAGCAGTGGACAGACATGTGAGGCGTGGGTGCAGAGGACTCCCAGCAGTGGACAGACATGTGAGGGGTGGGTGCAGAGGACGCCCAACAGTGGACAGACATGTGAGGGGTGGCTGCAGAGGACTCCCAGCAGTGCCCTGCAATATGAGGTGTGGGTGCCTATCACTACCAGCAGTGGACAGACATGTGAGGGGTGGGTGCAGAGGACTCCCAGCAGTGGACAGACATGTGAGGGGTGGGTGCAGAGGACCCCCAGCAGTGGCTTGCAATATGAGTGGTGGGTGCATATCACTCTGAGCAGTGGACAGACATGTGAGGGGTGGGTGCTGAGAACTCCCAGCAGTGGACAGACATGTGAGGGGTGGGTGCAGAGGACTTGCAGCAGTGGACAGACATGTGAGGGGTGGGTGCACAGGACTCCCAGCAGTGGACAGACATGTGAGGGGTGGGTGCTGAGAACTCCCAGCAGTGGACAGACATGTGAGGGGTGGGTGCAGAGGACTCGCAGCAGTGGACAGACATGTGAGGGGTGGGTGCAGAGGACTTGCAGCAGTGGACAGACATGTGAGGGGTGGTTGCAGAGGACTCCCGGCAGTGGACAGACATGTGAGGGGTGGGTGCAGAGGACTCCCAGCAGTGGACAGACATGTGAGGGGTGGGTGCAGAGGACTCCCAGCAGTGGACAGACATGTGAGGGGTGGCTGCAGAGGACTCCCAGCAGTGCCCTGCAATATGAGGTGTGGGTGCATATCACTACCAGCAGTGGACAGACAGGTGAGGGGTGGGTGCAGAGGACTCCCAGCAGTGGACAGACATGTGAGGGGTGGCTGCAGAGGACTCCCAGCAGTGCCCTGAAACATGAGGTGTGGGTGTATATCACTACCAGCAGTGGACAGACATGTGAGGGGTGGGTGCAGAGGACTCCCATCAGTGGACAGACATGTGAGGGGTGGATGCAGAGGACTCCCAGCAGTGGACAGACATGTGAGGGGTGGGTGCAGAGGACTCCCAGCAGTGGCCTGCAATATGAGGGGTGGGTGCATATCACTCCCAGCAGTGGACAGACATGCGAGTGGTGGGTGCAGAGGACTCCCAGCAGTGGACAGATATATGAGGGGTGGGTGCAGAGGACTCCCAGCAGTGGACAGACATGTAAGGGGTGGGTGCATATCACTCCCAGCAGTGGACTGACATGTGAGGGGTGGGTGCAGAGGACTCCCAGCAGTGGACAGACATGTGAGGGGTGGGTGCAGATGGCTCCCAGCAGTGGACAGACATGTGAGGGGTTGCTGCAGAGGACTCCCAGCAGTGGACAGACATGTGAGGGGTGGGTGCAGAGGACTCCCAGCAGTGGCCTGCAATATGAGTGGTGGGTGCATATCATTCCCAGCAGTGGACACACATGTGAGGGGTGGGTGCTGAGGACTCCCAGCAGTGGACAGACATGTGAGGGGTGGGTGCAGAGAACTCCCAGCAGTGGACAGACGTGAGGGGTGGGTGCAGAGGACTCCCAGCAGTGGAAAGACATGTGAGGGGTGGGTGCAGAGGACTCCCAGCAGTGGCCTGCAATATGAGTGGTGGGTGCATATAACTCCCAACCGTGAACAGACATGTGAGGGGTGGGTGCAGAGGACTCCCAGCAGTGGACAGACACGTGAAGGGTGGCTGCAGAGGACTCCCAGCAGTGGACAGACATGTGAGGGGTGGGTGCAGAGGACTCCCAGAAGTGGCCTGCAATATGAGTGGTGGGTGCATATCACTCCCAGCAGTGGACAGACATGTGAGGGGTGGGTACCGAGGACTCCCAGCAGTGGACAGACATGTAAGGGGTGGGTGCAGAGGACTCCCAGCAGTGGACAGACATGTGAGGGTGGGTGCAGAGGACTCCCAGCAGTGGACAGACATGTGAGGGGTGGGTGCAGAGGACTCCCAGCAGTGGACAGACATGTGAGGGGTGGCTGCAGCGGACTCCCACCAGTGGACAGACATGTGAGGGGTGGCTGCAGAGGACTCCCAGCAGTGGCCTGCAATATGAGTGGTTGGTGCATATCACTCCCAGCAGTGGACAGACATGTGAGGGGTGCGTGCAGAGGATTCCCAGCAGTGGCCTGCAATATGAGGGGTGGGTGCATATCACTCCCAGCAGTGGACAGACATGTGAGGGATGGGTGCAGAGGACTCTCAGCAGTGGACAGACATGTGAGGGGTGGGTGCAGAGGACTCCCAGCAGTGGACAGACATATGAGGGGTGGGTGCAGAGGATTCTCAGCAGATGACAGACATGTGAGGGGTGGGTGCAGAGGACTCCCAGCAGTGGAAAGACATGTGAGGGGTGGGTGCAGAGGACTCCCAGCAGTGGCTTGCAATATGAGTGGTGGGTGCATATCACTCCCAGCAGTGGACAGACATGTGAGGGGTGGGTGCTGAGGACTCCCAGCAGTGGACAGACATGTGAGGGGTGGGTGCAGAGGACTCACAGCAGTGGCCTGCAATATGAGTGGTGGGTGCATATCACTCCCAGCAGTGGACAGACATGTGAGGGGTGGGTGCAGAGGACTCCCAGCAGTGGACAGACATGTGAGGGGTGGGTGCAGAGAACTCCCAGCAGTGGACAGACGTGAGGGGTGGGTGCAGAGGACTCCCAGCAGTGGAAAGACATGCGAGTGGTGGGTGCAGAGGACTCCCAGCAGTGGACAGACATATGAGGGGTGGGTGCAGAGGACTCCCAGCAGTGGACAGACATGTAAGGGGTGGGTGCATATCACTCCCAGCAGTGGACTGACATGTGAGGGGTGGGTGCAGAGGACTCCCAGCAGTGGACAGACATGTGAGGGGTGGGTGCAGATGGCTCCCAGCAGTGGACAGACATGTGAGGGGTGGGTGCAGAGGACTCCCAGCAGTGGCTTGCAATATGAGTGGTGGGTGCATATCACTCCCAGCAGTGGACAGACATGTGAGGGGTGGGTGCTGAGGACTCCCAGCAGTGGACAGACATGTGAGTGGTGGGTGCAGAGGACTCCCAGCAGTGGACAGACATGTGAGGGGTGGGTGCAGAGGACTCCCAGCAGTGGACAGACATGTGAGGGGTGGGTGAAGAGGACTCCCAGCAGTGGCCTGCAATATGAGTGGTGGGTGCATATCACTCCCAGCAGTGGACACACATGTGAGGGGTGGGTGCAGAGGACTCCCAGCAGTGGACAGACATGTGAGGGGTGGCTGCAGAGGACTCCCAGCAGTGCCCTGAAATATGAGGTGTGGGTGCATATCACTCCCAGCAGTGGACAGATATGCGAGTGGTGGGTGCAGAGGACTCCCAGCAGTGGACAGACATATGAGGGGTGGGTGCAGAGGACACCCAGCAGTAGACAGACATGTAAGGGGTGGGTGCATATCACTCCCAGCAGTGGACTGACATGTGAGGGGTGGGTGCAGAGGACTCCCAGCAGTGGACAGACATGTGAGGGGTGGGTGCAGATGACTCCCAGCAGTGGACAGACATGTGAGGGGTTGCTGCAGAGGACTCCCAGCAGTGGACAGACATGTGAGGGGTGGGTGCAGAGGACTCCCAGCAGTGGCCTGCAATATGAGTGGTGGGTGCATATCATTCCCAGCAGTGGACAGACATGTGAGGGGTGGGTGCTGAGGACTCCCAGCAGTGGACAGACATGTGAGGGGTGGGTGCAGAGAACTCCCAGCAGTGGACAGACGTGAGGGGTGGGTGCAGAGGACTCCCAGCAGTGGAAAGACATGTGAGGGGTGGGTGCAGAGGACTCCCAGCAGTGGCCTGCAATATGAGTGGTGGGTGCATATCACTCCCAGCAGTGAACAGACATGTGAGGGGTGGGTGCAGAGGACTCCCAGCAGTGGACAGACACGTGAAGGGTGGCTGCAGAGGACTCCCAGCAGTGGACAGACATGTGAGGGGTGGGTGCAGAGGACTCCCAGAAGTGGCCTGCAATATGAGTGGTGGGTGCATATCACTCCCAGCAGTGGACAGACATGTGAGGGGTGGGTACCGAGGACTCCCAGCAGTGGACAGACATGTAAGGGGTGGGTGCAGAGGACTCCCAGCAGCTGACAGACATGTGAGGGGTGGGTGCAGAGGACTCCCAGCAGTGGACAGACATGTGAGGGGTGGGTGCAGAGGACTCCCAGCAGTGGCCTGCAATATGAGTGGTGGGTGCATATCACTCCCAGCAGTGGACAGACATGTGAGGGGTGGGTGCAGAGGACTTCCAGCTGTGGACAGACATGTGAGGGGTGGGTGCAGATGACTCCCAGCAGTGGACAGACATGTGAGGGGTGGCTGCAGAGGACTCCCAGCAGTGCCCTGAAATATGAGGTGTGGGTGCATTTCACTACCAGCAGTGGACAGACATGTGAGGGGTGGGTGCAGAGGACTCCCAGCAGTGGACAGACATGTGAGGGGTGGGTGCAGAGGACTTCCAGCAGTGGCTTGCAATATGAGTGGTGGGTGCATATCACTCCCAGCAGTGGACAGACATGTGAGTGGTGGGTGCTGAGGACTCCCGGCAGTGGACAGACATGTGAGGGGTGGGTGGAGAGGACTCCTAGCAGTGGACAGACATGTGAGGGGTGGGTGCAGAGGAGTCCCAGCAGTGGACAGACATGTGAGGGGTGGGTGCAGAGGACTCCAAGCAGTGGCCTGCAATATGAGTGGTGGGTGCATATCACTCCCAGCAGTGGACACACATGTGAGGGGTGAGTGCAGAGGACTCCCAGCAGTGGACAGACATGTGAGGGGTGGCTGCAGAGGACTCCCAGCAGTGCCCTGAAATATGAGGTGTGGGTGCATATCACTACCAGCAGTGGACAGACATGTGAGGGGTGGGTGCAGAGGACTCCCAGCAGTGGACAGACATGTGAGGGGTGGCTGCAGAGGACTCCCAGCAGTGGACAGACATGTGAGGGGTGGCTGCAGAGGACTCCCAGCAGTGGCCTGCTATATGAGTGGTGGGTGCATATCACTCCCAGCAGTGGACAGACATGTGAGTGGTGGGTGCAGAGTACTCCCAGCAGTGGACAGACATGTGAGGGGTGGGTGCAGAGGACTCCCAGCAGTGGCCTGCAATCTGAGTGGTGGGTGCATATCACTCCCAGCAGTGGACTGACATGTGAGGGGTGGGTGCAGAATACTCCCAGCAGTGGACAGACATGTGAGGGGTGGCTGCAGAGGACTCCCAGCAGTGGACAGAAATGAGAGGGGTGGGTGCAGAGGACTCCCAGCAGTGGACAGACATGTGAGGGGTGGGTGCAGAGGACTCCAAGAAGTGGCCTGCAATATGAGTGGTGGGTGCATATCACTCCCAGCAGTGGACAGACATGTGAGGGGTGGGTGCTGAGAACTCCCAGCAGTGGACAGACATGTGAGGGGTGGGTGCAGAGGACTCCCAGCAGTGGACAGACATGTGAGGGGTGGGTGCACAGGACTCCCAGCAGTGGACAGACATGTAAGGGATGGGTGCAGAGGACTCCCAGCAGTGGACAGACATGTGAGCGGTGGGTGCAGAGGACTCCCATCAGTGGACAGACATGTTTGGGGTGGCTGCGGAGGACTCCCAGCAGTGCCCTGCAATATGAGGTGTGGGTGCATTTCACTACCAGCAGTGGACAGACATGTGAGGGGTGGGTGCAGAGGACTCCCAGCAGTGGACAGACATGTGAGGGGTGGGTGCAGAGGACTCCCAGCAGTGGCTTGCAATATGAGTGGTGGGTGCATATCACTCCCAGCAGTGGACAGACATGTGAGGGGTGGGTGCTGAGGACTCCCAGCAGTGGACAGACATGTGAGGGGTGGGTGCAGAGGACTCCCAGCAGTGGACAGACATGTGAGGGGTGGGTGCAGAGGAGTCCCAGCAGTGGACAGACATGTGAGGGGTGGGCGCAGAGGACTCCCAGCAGTGGCCTGCAATATGAGTGGTGGGAGCATATCACTCCCAGCAGTGGACACACATGTGAGGGGTGGGTGCAGCGGACTCCCAGCAGTGGACAGACATGTGAGGGGTGGCTGCAGAGGACTCCCAGCAGTGCCCTGCAATATGAGGTGTGGGTGCATATCACTACCAGCAGTGGACAGACATGTGAGGGGTGGGTGCAGAGGACTCCCAGCAGTGGACAGACATGTGAGGGGTGGCTGCAGAGGACTCCCAGCAGTGCCCTGAAATATGAGGTGTGGGTGCATATCACTACCAGCAGTGGACAGACATGTGAGGGTGGGTGCAGAGGACTCCCAGCAGTGGACAGACATGTGAGGGGTGGCTGCAGAGGACTCCCAGCAGTGGACAGACATGTGAGGGGTGGCTGCAGAGGACTCCCAGCAGTGGCCTGCAATATGAGTGGTTGGTGCATATCACTCCCAGCAGTGGACAGACATGTGAGGGGTGGGTGCAGAGGACTCCCAGCAGTGGACAGACATGTGAGGGGTGGCTGCAGAGGACTCCCAGCAGTGGACAGACATGTGAGGGGTGGCTGCAGAGGACTCCCAGCAGTGGCCTGCAATATGAGTGGTTGGTGCATATCACTCCCAGCAGTGGACAGACATGTGAGGGGTGCGTGCAGAGGATTCCCAGCAGTAGCCTGCAATATGAGGGGTGGGTGCATATCACTCCCAGCAGTGGACAGACATGTGAGGGAAAGGTGCAGAGGACTCCCAGCAGTGGACAGACATGTGAGGGGTGGGTGCAGAGGACTCCCAGCAGTGGACAGACATGTGAGGGGTGGCTGCAGAGGACTCCCAGCAGTGCCCTGCAATATGAGGTGTGGGTGCATTTCACTACCAGCAGTGGACAGACATGTGAGTGGTGGGTGCATATCACTCCCAGCAGTGGACAGACATGTGAGGGGTGGGTGCTGAGGACTCCCAGCAGTGGACAGACATGTGAGTGGTGGGTGCAGAGGACTCCCAGCAGTGGACAGACATGTGAGGGGTGGGTGCAGAGGAGTCCCAGCAGTGGACAGACATGTGAGGGGTGGGTGCAGAGGACTCCCAGCAGTGGCCTGCAATATGAGTGGTGGGTGCATATCACTCCCAGCAGTGGACACACATGTGAGGGGTGGGTGCAGAGGACTCCCAGCAGTGGACAGACATGTGAGGGGTGGCTGCAGAGGACTCCCAGCAATGCCCTGCAATATGAGGTGTGGGTGCATATCACTACCAGCAGTGGACAGACATGTGAGGGGTGGGTGCAGAGGACTCCCAGCAGTGGACAGACATGTGAGGGGTGGCTGCAGAGGACTCCCAGCAGTGCCCTGAAATATGAGGTGTGGGTGCATATCACTACCAGCAGTGGACAGACATGTGAGGGGTGGGTGCAGAGGACTCCCAGCAGTGGACAGACATGTGAGGGGTGGCTGCAGAGGACTCCCAGCAGTGGACAGACATGTGAGGGGTGGCTGCAGAGGACTCCCAGCAGTGGCCTGCAATATGAGTGGTTGGTGCATATCACTCCCAGCAGTGGACAGACATGTGAGGGGTGGGTGCAGAGGACTCCCAGCAGTGGACAGACATGTGAGGGGTGGCTGCAGAGGACTCCCAGCAGTGGACAGACATGTGAGGGGTGGGTGCAGAGGACTCCCAGCAGTGGCCTGCAATATGAGGGGTGGGTGCATATCACTCCCAGCAGTGGACAGACATGTGAGTGGTGGGTGCAGAGGACTCCCAGCAGTGGACAGACATATGAGGGGTGGGTGCAGAGGACTCCCAGCAGTGGAAAGACATGTGAGGGGTGGGTGCAGAGGACTCCCAGCAGTGGACAGACATGTGAGGGGTGGGTGCAGAGGACTCACAGCAGTGGACAGACATGTGAGGGGTGGCTGCAGAGGACTCCCAGCAGTGGACAGACATGTGAGGGGTGGGTGCAGAGGACTCCCAGCAGTGGCCTGCAATATGAGGGGTGGGTGCATATCACTCCCAGCAGAGGACAGACATGTGAGTGGTGGGTGCAGAGGACTCCCAGCAGTGGACAGACATATGAGGGGTGGGTGCATATCACTCCCAGCAGTGGACAGACATGTGAGGGGTGGCTGCAGAGGACTCCCAGCAGTGGACAGACATGTGAGGGGTGGCTGCAGAGGACTCCCAGCAGTGGCCTGCAATATGAGTGGTGGGTGCATATCACTTCCAGCAGTGGACAGATATGTGAGGGGTGGGTGCAGAGGACTCCCAGCAGTGGCTTGCAATATGAGTGGTGGGTGCATATCACTCCGAGCAGTGGACAGACATGTGAGGGGTGGGTGCTGAGGACTCCCAGCAGTGGACAGACATGTGAGGGGTGGGTGCAGAGGACTCCCAGCAGTGGACAGACATGTGAGGGGTGGGTGCAGAGGAGTCCCAGCAGTGGACAGACATGTGAGGGGTGGGCGCAGAGGACTCCCAGCAGTAGCGTGCAATATGAGTGGTGGGTGCATATCACTCCCAGCAGTGGACACACATGTGAGGGGTGGGTGCAGAGGACTCCCAGCAGTGGACAGACATGTGAGGGGTGGCTGCAGAGGACTCCCAGCAGTGCCCTGCAATATGAGGTGTGGGTGCATATCACTACCAGCAGTGGACAGACATGTGAGGGGTGGGTGCAGAGGACTCCCAGCAGTGGACAGACATGTGAGGGGTGGGTGCAGAGGACTCCCCGCAGTGGACAGACATGTGAGGGGTGGGTGCAGAGGACTCCCAGCAGTGGCCTTCAATATGAGTGGTGGGTGCATATCACTCCCAGCAGTGGACAGACATGTGAGGGGTGGGTGCAGAGGACTCCCAGCTGTGGACAGACATGTGAGGGGTGGGTGCAGATGACTCCCAGCAGTGGACAGACATGTGAGGGGTGGCTGCAGAGGACTCCCAGCAGTGCCCTGAAATATGAGGTGTGGGTGCATTTCACTACCAGCAGTGGACAGACATGTGAGGGGTGGGTGCAGAGGACTCCCAGCAGTGGACAGACATGTGAGGGATGGGTGCAGAGGACTCCCAGCAGTGGCTTGCAATATGAGTGGTGGGTGCATATCACTCCCAGCAGTGGACAGACATGTGAGGGGTGGGTGCTGAGGACTCCCGGCAGTGGACAGACATGTGAGGGGTGGGTGCAGAGGACTCCCAGCAGTGGACAGACATGTGAGAGGTGGGTGCAGAGGAGTCCCAGCAGTGGACAGACATGTGAGGTGTGGGTGCAGAGGACTCCAAGCAGTGGCCTGCAATATGAGTGGTGGGTGCATATCACTCCCAGCAGTGGACAGACATGTGAGGGGTGGGTGCAGAGGACTCCCAGCAGTGGACAGACATGTGAGGGGTGGGTGCAGAGGACTCCCAGCAGTGGACAGACAGGTGAGGGGTGGGTGCAGAGGACTCCCAGCAGTGGACAGACATGTGAGAGGTGGGTGCAGAGGAGTCCCAGCAGTGGACAGACATGTGAGGTGTGGGTGCAGAGGACTCCAAGCAGTGGCCTGCAATATGAGTGGTGGGTGCATATCACTCCCAGCAGTGGACACACATGTGAGGGGTGGGTGCAGAGGACTCCCAGCAGTGGACAGACATGTGAGGGGTGGGTGCAGAGGACTCCCAGCAGTGGACAGACATGTGAGGGGTGGCTGCAGAGGACTCCCAGCAGTGCCCTGCAATATGAGGTGTGGGTGCATATCACTACCAGCAGTGGACAGACATGTGAGGGGTGGGTGCAGAGGACTCCCAGCAGTGGACAGACATGTGAGGGGTGGCTGCAGAGGACTCCCAGCAGTGGACAGACATGTGAGGGGTGGCTGCAGAGGACTCCCAGCAGTGGCCTGCTATATGAGTGGTGGGTGCATATCACTCCCAGCAGTGGACAGACATGTGAGTGGTGGGTGCAGAGTACTCCCAGCAGTGGACAGACATGTGATGGGTGGGTGCAGAGGACTCCCAGCAGTGGCCTGCAATATGAGTAGTGGGTGCATATCACTCCCAGCAGTGGACTGACATGTGAGGGGTGGGTGCAGAGTACTCCCAGCAGTGGACAGACATGTGAGGGGTGGGTGCAGATGACTCCCAGCAGTGGACAGACATGTGAGGGGTGGCTGCAGAGGACTCCCAGCAGTGGACAGAAATGTGAGGGGTGGGTGCAGAGGACTCCCAGCAGTGGACAGACATGTGAGGGGTGGGTGCAGAGGACTCCCAGAAGTGGCCTGCAATATGAGTGGTGGGTGCATATCACTCCCAGCAGTGGACAGACATGTGAGGGGTGGGTGCTGAGAACTCCCAGCAGTGGACAGACATGTGAGGGGTGGGTGCAGAGGACTCCCAGCAGTGGACAGACATGTGAGGGGTGGGTGCACAGGACTCCCAGCAGTGGACAGACATGTGAGGGATGGGTGCAGAGGACTCCCAGCAGTGGACAGACATGTGAGCGGTGGGTGCAGAGGACTCCCAGCAGTGGACAGACATATTTGGGGTGGCTGCGGAGGACTCCCAGCAGTGCCCTGCAATATGAGGTGTGGGTGCATTTCACTACCAGCAGTGGACAGACATGTGAGGGGTGGGTGCAGAGGACTCCCAGCAGTGGACAGACATGTGAGGGGTGGGTGCAGAGGACTCCCAGCAGTGGACAGACATGTGAGGGGTGGGTGCAGAGGAGTCCCAGCAGTGGACAGACATGTGAGGGGTGGGCGCAGAGGAATCCCAGCAGTGGCCTGCAATATTAGTGGTGGGAGCATATCACTCCCAGCAGTGGACACACATGTGAGGGGTGGGTGCAGCGGACTCCCAGCAGTGGACAGACATGTGAGGGGTGGCTGCAGAGGACTCCCAGCAGTGCCCTGCAATATGAGGTGTGGGTGCATATCACTACCAGCAGTGGACAGACATGTGAGGGGTGGGTGCAGAGGACTCCCAGCAGTGGACAGACATGTGAGGGGTGGCTGCAGAGGTCTCCCAGCAGTGCCCTGAAATATGAGGTGTGGGTGCATATCACTACCAGCAGTGGACAGACATGTGAGGAGTGGGTGCAGAGGACTCCCAGCAGTGGACAGACATGTGAGGGGTGGGTGCAGAGAACTCCCAGCAGTGGACAGACGTGAGGGGTGGGTGCAGAGGACTCCCAGCAGTGGAAAGACATGTGAGGGGTGGGTGCAGAGGACTCCCAGCAGTGGCCTGCAATATGAGTGGTGGGTGCATATCACTCCCAGCAGTGAACAGACATGTGAGGGGTGGGTGCAGAGGACTCCCAGCAGTGGACAGACACGTGAAGGGTGGCTGCAGAGGACTCCCAGCAGTGGACAGACATGTGAGGGGTGGGTGCAGAGGACTCCCAGAAGTGGCCTGCAATATGAGTGGTGGGTGCATATCACTCCCAGCAGTGGACAGACATGTGAGGGGTGGGTACCGAGGACTCCCAGCAGTGGACAGACATGTAAGGGGTGGGTGCAGAGGACTCCCAGCAGTGGACAGACATGTGAGGGGTGGGTGCAGAGGACTCCCAGCAGTGGACAGACATGTGAGGGGTGGGTGCAGAGGACTCCCAGCAGTGGCCTGCAATATGAGTGGTGGGTGCATATCACTCCCAGCAGTGGACAGACATGTGAGGGGTGGGTGCAGAGGACTTCCAGCTGTGGACAGACATGTGAGGGGTGGGTGCAGATGACTCCCAGCAGTGGACAGACATGTGAGGGGTGGCTGCAGAGGACTCCCAGCAGTGCCCTGAAATATGAGGTGTGGGTGCATTTCACTACCAGCAGTGGACAGACATGTGAGGGGTGGGTGCAGAGGACTCCCAGCAGTGGACGGACATGTGAGGGGTGGGTGCAGAGGACTTCCAGCAGTGGCTTGCAATATGAGTGGTGGGTGCATATCACTCCCAGCAGTGGACAGACATGTGAGTGGTGGGTGCTGAGGACTCCCGGCAGTGGACAGACATGTGAGGGGTGGGTGGAGAGGACTCCCAGCAGTGGACAGACATGTGAGGGGTGGGTGCAGAGGAGTCCCAGCAGTGGACAGACATGTGAGGGGTGGGTGCAGAGGACTCCAAGCAGTGGCCTGCAATATGAGTGGTGGGTGCATATCACTCCCAGCAGTGGACACACATGTGAGGGGTGAGTGCAGAGGACTCCCAGCAGTGGACAGACATGTGAGGGGTGGCTGCAGAGGACTCCCAGCAGTGCCCTGAAATATGAGGTGTGGGTGCATATCACTACCAGCAGTGGACAGACATGTGAGGGGTGGGTGCAGAGGACTCCCAGCAGTGGACAGACATGTGAGGGGTGGCTGCAGAGGACTCCCAGCAGTGGACAGACATGTGAGGGGTGGCTGCAGAGGACTCCCAGCAGTGGCCTGCTATATGAGTGGTGGGTGCATATCACTCCCAGCAGTGGACAGACATGTGAGTGGTGGGTGCAGAGTACTCCCAGCAGTGGACAGACATGTGAGGGGTGGGTGCAGAGGACTCCCAGCAGTGGCCTGCAATCTGAGTGGTGGGTGCATATCACTCCCAGCAGTGGACTGACATGTGAGGGGTGGGTGCAGAATACTCCCAGCAGTGGACAGACATGTGAGGGGTGGCTGCAGAGGACTCCCAGCAGTGGACAGAAATGAGAGGGGTGGGTGCAGAGGACTCCCAGCAGTGGACAGACATGTGAGGGGTGGGTGCAGAGGACTCCCAGAAGTGGCCTGCAATATGAGTGGTGGGTGCATATCACTCCCAGCAGTGGACAGACATGTGAGGGGTGGGTGCTGAGAACTCCCAGCACTGGACAGACATGTGAGGGGTGGGTGCAGAGGACTCCCAGCAGTGGACAGACATGTGAGGGGTGGGTGCACAGGACTCCCAGCAGTGGACAGACATGTAAGGGATGGGTGCAGAGGACTCCCAGCAGTGGACAGACATGTGAGCGGTGGGTGCAGAGGACTCCCAGCAGTGGACAGACATGTTTGGGGTGGCTGCGGAGGACTGTCAGCAGTGCCCTGCAATATGAGGTGTGGGTGCATTTCACTACCAGCAGTGGACAGACATGTGAGGGGTGGGTGCAGAGGACTCCCAGCAGTGGACAGACATGTGAGGGGTGGGTGCAGAGGACTCCCAGCAGTGGCTTGCAATATGAGTGGTGGGTGCATATCACTCCCAGCAGTGGACAGACATGTGAGGGGTGGGTGCTGAGGACTCCCAGCAGTGGACAGACATGTGAGGGGTGGGTGCAGAGGACTCCCAGCAGTGGACAGACATGTGAGGGGTGGGTGCAGAGGAGTCCCAGCAGTGGACAGACATGTGAGGGGTGGGCGCAGAGGACTCCCAGCAGTGGCCTGCAATATGAGTGGTGGGAGCATATCACTCCCAGCAGTGGACACACATGTGAGGGGTGGGTGCAGCGGACTCCCAGCAGTGGACAGACATGTGAGGGGTGGCTGCAGAGGACTCCCAGCAGTGCCCTGCAATATGAGGTGTGGGTGCATATCACTACCAGCAGTGGACAGACATGTGAGGGGTGGGTGCAGAGGACTCCCAGCAGTGGACAGACATGTGAGGGGTGGCTGCAGAGGACTCCCAGCAGTGCCCTGAAATATGAGGTGTGGGTGCATATCACTACCAGCAGTGGACAGACATGTGAGGGTGGGTGCAGAGGACTCCCAGCAGTGGACAGACATGTGAGGGGTGGCTGCAGAGGACTCCCAGCAGTGGACAGACATGTGAGGGGTGGCTGCAGAGGACTCCCAGCAGTGGCCTGCAATATGAGTGGTTGGTGCATATCACTCCCAGCAGTGGACAGACATGTGAGGGGTGGGTGCAGAGGACTCCCAGCAGTGGACAGACATGTGAGGGGTGGCTGCAGAGGACTCCCAGCAGTGGACAGACATGTGAGGGGTGGCTGCAGAGGACTCCCAGCAGTGGCCTGCAATATGAGTGGTTGGTGCATATCACTCCCAGCAGTGGACAGACATGTGAGGGGTGCGTGCAGAGGATTCCCAGCAGTAGCCTGCAATATGAGGGGTGGGTGCATATCACTCCCAGCAGTGGACAGACATGTGAGGGAAAGGTGCAGAGGACTCCCAGCAGTGGACAGACATGTGAGGGGTGGGTGCAGAGGACTCCCAGCAGTGGACAGACATGTGAGGGGTGGCTGCAGAGGACTCCCAGCAGTACCCTGCAATATGAGGTGTGGGTGCATTTCACTACCAGCAGTGGACAGACATGTGAGTGGTGGGTGCATATCACTCCCAGCAGTGGACAGACATGTGAGGGGTGGGTGCTGAGGACTCCCAGCAGTGGACAGACATGTGAGTGGTGGGTGCAGAGGACTCCCAGCAGTGGACAGACATGTGAGGGGTGGGTGCAGAGGAGTCCCAGCAGTGGACAGACATGTGAGGGGTGGGTGCAGAGGACTCCCAGCAGTGGCCTGCAATATGAGTGGTGGGTGCATATCACTCCCAGCAGTGGACACACATGTGAGGGGTGGGTGCAGAGGACTCCCAGCAGTGGACAGACATGTGAGGGGTGGCTGCAGAGGACTCCCAGCAATGCCCTGCAATATGAGGTGTGGGTGCATATCACTACCAGCAGTGGACAGACATGTGAGGGGTGGGTGCAGAGGACTCCCAGCAGTGGACAGACATGTGAGGGGTGGCTGCAGAGGACTCCCAGCAGTGCCCTGAAATATGAGGTGTGGGTGCATATCACTACCAGCAGTGGACAGACATGTGAGGGGTGGGTGCAGAGGACTCCCAGCAGTGGAGAGACATGTGAGGGGTGGCTGCAGAGGACTCCCAGCAGTGGACAGACATGTGAGGGGTGGCTGCAGAGGACTCCCAGCAGTGGCCTGCAATATGAGTGGTTGGTGCATATCACTCCCAGCAGTGGACAGACATGTGAGGGGTGGGTGCAGAGGACTCCCAGCAGTGGACAGACATGTGAGGGGTGGCTGCAGAGGACTCCCAGCAGTGGACAGACATGTGAGGGGTGGGTGCAGAGGACTCCCAGCAGTGGCCTGCAATATGAGGGGTGGGTGCATATCACTCCCAGCAGTGGACAGACATGTGAGTGGTGGGTGCAGAGGACTCCCAGCAGTGGACAGACATATGAGGGGTGGGTGCAGAGGACTCCCAGCAGTGGAAAGACATGTGAGGGGTGGGTGCAGAGGACTCCCAGCAGTGGACAGACATGTGAGGGGTGGGTGCAGAGGACTCCCAGCAGTGGACAGACATGTGAGGGGTGGCTGCAGAGGACTCCCAGCAGTGGACAGACATGTGAGGGGTGGGTGCAGAGGACTCCCAGCAGTGGCCTGCAATATGAGGGGTGGGTGCATATCACTCCCAGCAGAGGACAGACATGTGAGTGGTGGGTGCAGAGGACTCCCAGCAGTGGACAGACATATGAGGGGTGGGTGCATATCACTCCCAGCAGTGGACAGACATGTGAGGGGTGGCTGCAGAGGACTCCCAGCAGTGGACAGACATGTGAGGGGTGGCTGCAGAGGACTCCCAGCAGTGGCCTGCAATATGAGTGGTGGGTGCATATCACTTCCAGCAGTGGACAGATATGTGAGGGGTGGGTGCAGAGGACTCCCAGCAGTGGCTTGCAATATGAGTGGTGGGTGCATATCACTCCGAGCAGTGGACAGACATGTGAGGGGTGGGTGCTGAGGACTCCCAGCAGTGGACAGACATGTGAGGGGTGGGTGCAGAGGACTCCCAGCAGTGGACAGACATGTGAGGGGTGGGTGCTGAGGACTCCCAGCAGTGGACAGACATGTGAGTGGTGGGTGCATATCACTCCCAGCAGTGAACAGACATGTGAGGGGTGGGTGCAGATGACTCCCAGCAGTGGACAGACATGTGAAGGGTGGCTGCAGAGGACTCGCAGCAGTGGACAGACATGTGAGGGGTGGGTGCAGAGGACTCCCAGCAGTGGCCTGCAATATGAGTGGTGGGTGCATATCACTCCCAGCAGTGGACAGACATGTGAGGGGTGGGTGCAGAGGACTCCCAGCAGTGGACAGACATGTGAGGGGTGGGTGCAGAGGACTCCCAGCAGTGGACAGACATGTGAGGGGTGGGTGCAGAGGACTCCCAGCAGTAGCCTGCAATATGAGTGGTGGGTGCATATCACTCCCAGCAGTGGACAGACATGTGAGGCGTGGGTGCAGAGGACTCCCAGCAGTGGACAGACATGTGAGGGGTGGGTGCAGAGGACGCCCAACAGTGGACAGACATGTGAGGGGTGGCTGCAGAGGACTCCCAGCAGTGCCCTGCAATATGAGGTGTGGGTGCCTATCACTACCAGCAGTGGACAGACATGTGAGGGGTGGGTGCAGAGGACTCCCAGCAGTGGACAGACATGTGAGGGGTGGGTGCAGAGGACCCCCAGCAGTGGCTTGCAATATGAGTGGTGGGTGCATATCACTCTGAGCAGTGGACAGACATGTGAGGGGTGGGTGCTGAGAACTCCCAGCAGTGGACAGACATGTGAGGGGTGGGTGCAGAGGACTTGCAGCAGTGGACAGACATGTGAGGGGTGGGTGCACAGGACTCCCAGCAGTGGACAGACATGTGAGGGGTGGGTGCTGAGAACTCCCAGCAGTGGACAGACATGTGAGGGGTGGGTGCAGAGGACTCGCAGCAGTGGACAGACATGTGAGGGGTGGGTGCAGAGGACTTGCAGCAGTGGACAGACATGTGAGGGGTGGTTGCAGAGGACTCCCGGCAGTGGACAGACATGTGAGGGGTGGGTGCAGAGGACTCCCAGCAGTGGACAGACATGTGAGGGGTGGGTGCAGAGGACTCCCAGCAGTGGACAGACATGTGAGGGGTGGCTGCAGAGGACTCCCAGCAGTGCCCTGCAATATGAGGTGTGGGTGCATATCACTACCAGCAGTGGACAGACAGGTGAGGGGTGGGTGCAGAGGACTCCCAGCAGTGGACAGACATGTGAGGGGTGGCTGCAGAGGACTCCCAGCAGTGCCCTGAAACATGAGGTGTGGGTGTATATCACTACCAGCAGTGGACAGACATGTGAGGGGTGGGTGCAGAGGACTCCCATCAGTGGACAGACATGTGAGGGGTGGATGCAGAGGACTCCCAGCAGTGGACAGACATGTGAGGGGTGGGTGCAGAGGACTCCCAGCAGTGGCCTGCAATATGAGGGGTGGGTGCATATCACTCCCAGCAGTGGACAGACATGCGAGTGGTGGGTGCAGAGGACTCCCAGCAGTGGACAGATATATGAGGGGTGGGTGCAGAGGACTCCCAGCAGTGGACAGACATGTAAGGGGTGGGTGCATATCACTCCCAGCAGTGGACTGACATGTGAGGGGTGGGTGCAGAGGACTCCCAGCAGTGGACAGACATGTGAGGGGTGGGTGCAGATGGCTCCCAGCAGTGGACAGACATGTGAGGGGTTGCTGCAGAGGACTCCCAGCAGTGGACAGACATGTGAGGGGTGGGTGCAGAGGACTCCCAGCAGTGGCCTGCAATATGAGTGGTGGGTGCATATCATTCCCAGCAGTGGACACACATGTGAGGGGTGGGTGCTGAGGACTCCCAGCAGTGGACAGACATGTGAGGGGTGGGTGCAGAGAACTCCCAGCAGTGGACAGACGTGAGGGGTGGGTGCAGAGGACTCCCAGCAGTGGAAAGACATGTGAGGGGTGGGTGCAGAGGACTCCCAGCAGTGGCCTGCAATATGAGTGGTGGGTGCATATAACTCCCAACCGTGAACAGACATGTGAGGGGTGGGTGCAGAGGACTCCCAGCAGTGGACAGACACGTGAAGGGTGGCTGCAGAGGACTCCCAGCAGTGGACAGACATGTGAGGGGTGGGTGCAGAGGACTCCCAGAAGTGGCCTGCAATATGAGTGGTGGGTGCATATCACTCCCAGCAGTGGACAGACATGTGAGGGGTGGGTACCGAGGACTCCCAGCAGTGGACAGACATGTAAGGGGTGGGTGCAGAGGACTCCCAGCAGTGGACAGACATGTGAGGGTGGGTGCAGAGGACTCCCAGCAGTGGACAGACATGTGAGGGGTGGGTGCAGAGGACTCCCAGCAGTGGACAGACATGTGAGGGGTGGCTGCAGCGGACTCCCACCAGTGGACAGACATGTGAGGGGTGGCTGCAGAGGACTCCCAGCAGTGGCCTGCAATATGAGTGGTTGGTGCATATCACTCCCAGCAGTGGACAGACATGTGAGGGGTGCGTGCAGAGGATTCCCAGCAGTGGCCTGCAATATGAGGGGTGGGTGCATATCACTCCCAGCAGTGGACAGACATGTGAGGGATGGGTGCAGAGGACTCTCAGCAGTGGACAGACATGTGAGGGGTGGGTGCAGAGGACTCCCAGCAGTGGACAGACATATGAGGGGTGGGTGCAGAGGATTCTCAGCAGATGACAGACATGTGAGGGGTGGGTGCAGAGGACTCCCAGCAGTGGAAAGACATGTGAGGGGTGGGTGCAGAGGACTCCCAGCAGTGGCTTGCAATATGAGTGGTGGGTGCATATCACTCCCAGCAGTGGACAGACATGTGAGGGGTGGGTGCTGAGGACTCCCAGCAGTGGACAGACATGTGAGGGGTGGGTGCAGAGGACTCACAGCAGTGGCCTGCAATATGAGTGGTGGGTGCATATCACTCCCAGCAGTGGACAGACATGTGAGGGGTGGGTGCAGAGGACTCCCAGCAGTGGACAGACATGTGAGGGGTGGGTGCAGAGAACTCCCAGCAGTGGACAGACGTGAGGGGTGGGTGCAGAGGACTCCCAGCAGTGGAAAGACATGCGAGTGGTGGGTGCAGAGGACTCCCAGCAGTGGACAGACATATGAGGGGTGGGTGCAGAGGACTCCCAGCAGTGGACAGACATGTAAGGGGTGGGTGCATATCACTCCCAGCAGTGGACTGACATGTGAGGGGTGGGTGCAGAGGACTCCCAGCAGTGGACAGACATGTGAGGGGTGGGTGCAGATGGCTCCCAGCAGTGGACAGACATGTGAGGGGTGGGTGCAGAGGACTCCCAGCAGTGGACAGACATGTGAGGGGTGGGTGCAGAGGACTCCCAGCAGTGGCTTGCAATATGAGTGGTGGGTGCATATCACTCCCAGCAGTAGACAGACATGTGAGGGGTGGGTGCTGAGGACTCCCAGCAGTGGACAGACATGTGAGTGGTGGGTGCAGAGGACTCCCAGCAGTGGACAGACATGTGAGGGGTGGGTGCAGAGGACTCCCAGCAGTGGACAGACATGTGAGGGGTGGGTGAAGAGGACTCCCAGCAGTGGCCTGCAATATGAGTGGTGGGTGCATATCACTCCCAGCAGTGGACACACATGTGAGGGGTGGGTGCAGAGGACTCCCAGCAGTGGACAGACATGTGAGGGGTGGCTGCAGAGGACTCCCAGCAGTGCCCTGAAATATGAGGTGTGGGTGCATATCACTCCCAGCAGTGGACAGATATGCGAGTGGTGGGTGCAGAGGACTCCCAGCAGTGGACAGACATATGAGGGGTGGGTGCAGAGGACACCCAGCAGTAGACAGACATGTAAGGGGTGGGTGCATATCACTCCCAGCAGTGGACTGACATGTGAGGGGTGGGTGCAGAGGACTCCCAGCAGTGGACAGACATGTGAGGGGTGGGTGCAGATGACTCCCAGCAGTGGACAGACATGTGAGGGGTTGCTGCAGAGGACTCCCAGCAGTGGACAGACATGTGAGGGGTGGGTGCAGAGGACTCCCAGCAGTGGCCTGCAATATGAGTGGTGGGTGCATATCATTCCCAGCAGTGGACAGACATGTGAGGGGTGGGTGCTGAGGACTCCCAGCAGTGGACAGACATGTGAGGGGTGGGTGCAGAGAACTCCCAGCAGTGGACAGACGTGAGGGGTGGGTGCAGAGGACTCCCAGCAGTGGAAAGACATGTGAGGGGTGGGTGCAGAGGACTCCCAGCAGTGGCCTGCAATATGAGTGGTGGGTGCATATCACTCCCAGCAGTGAACAGACATGTGAGGGGTGGGTGCAGAGGACTCCCAGCAGTGGACAGACACGTGAAGGGTGGCTGCAGAGGACTCCCAGCAGTGGACAGACATGTGAGGGGTGGGTGCAGAGGACTCCCAGAAGTGGCCTGCAATATGAGTGGTGGGTGCATATCACTCCCAGCAGTGGACAGACATGTGAGGGGTGGGTACCGAGGACTCCCAGCAGTGGACAGACATGTAAGGGGTGGGTGCAGAGGACTCCCAGCAGTGGACAGACATGTGAGGGGTGGGTGCAGAGGACTCCCAGCAGTGGACAGACATGTGAGGGGTGGGTGCAGAGGACTCCCAGCAGTGGCCTGCAATATGAGTGGTGGGTGCATATCACTCCCAGCAGTGGACAGACATGTGAGGGGTGGGTGCAGAGGACTTCCAGCTGTGGACAGACATGTGAGGGGTGGGTGCAGATGACTCCCAGCAGTGGACAGACATGTGAGGGGTGGCTGCAGAGGACTCCCAGCAGTGCCCTGAAATATGAGGTGTGGGTGCATTTCACTACCAGCAGTGGACAGACATGTGAGGGGTGGGTGCAGAGGACTCCCAGCAGTGGACAGACATGTGAGGGGTGGGTGCAGAGGACTTCCAGCAGTGGCTTGCAATATGAGTGGTGGGTGCATATCACTCCCAGCAGTGGACAGACATGTGAGTGGTGGGTGCTGAGGACTCCCGGCAGTGGACAGACATGTGAGGGGTGGGTGGAGAGGACTCCTAGCAGTGGACAGACATGTGAGGGGTGGGTGCAGAGGAGTCCCAGCAGTGGACAGACATGTGAGGGGTGGGTGCAGAGGACTCCAAGCAGTGGCCTGCAATATGAGTGGTGGGTGCATATCACTCCCAGCAGTGGACACACATGTGAGGGGTGAGTGCAGAGGACTCCCAGCAGTGGACAGACATGTGAGGGGTGGCTGCAGAGGACTCCCAGCAGTGCCCTGAAATATGAGGTGTGGGTGCATATCACTACCAGCAGTGGACAGACATGTGAGGGGTGGGTGCAGAGGACTCCCAGCAGTGGACAGACATGTGAGGGGTGGCTGCAGAGGACTCCCAGCAGTGGACAGACATGTGAGGGGTGGCTGCAGAGGACTCCCAGCAGTGGCCTGCTATATGAGTGGTGGGTGCATATCACTCCCAGCAGTGGACAGACATGTGAGTGGTGGGTGCAGAGTACTCCCAGCAGTGGACAGACATGTGAGGGGTGGGTGCAGAGGACTCCCAGCAGTGGCCTGCAATCTGAGTGGTGGGTGCATATCACTCCCAGCAGTGGACTGACATGTGAGGGGTGGGTGCAGAATACTCCCAGCAGTGGACAGACATGTGAGGGGTGGCTGCAGAGGACTCCCAGCAGTGGACAGAAATGAGAGGGGTGGGTGCAGAGGACTCCCAGCAGTGGACAGACATGTGAGGGGTGGGTGCAGAGGACTCCCAGAAGTGGCCTGCAATATGAGTGGTGGGTGCATATCACTCCCAGCAGTGGACAGACATGTGAGGGGTGGGTGCTGAGAACTCCCAGCAGTGGACAGACATGTGAGGGGTGGGTGCAGAGGACTCCCAGCAGTGGACAGACATGTGAGGGGTGGGTGCACAGGACTCCCAGCAGTGGACAGACATGTAAGGGATGGGTGGAGAGGACTCCCAGCAGTGGACAGACATGTGAGCGGTGGGTGCAGAGGACTCCCATCAGTGGACAGACATGTTTGGGGTGGCTGCGGAGGACTCCCAGCAGTGCCCTGCAATATGAGGTGTGGGTGCATTTCACTACCAGCAGTGGACAGACATGTGAGGGGTGGGTGCAGAGGACTCCCAGCAGTGGACAGACATGTGAGGGGTGGGTGCAGAGGACTCCCAGCAGTGGCTTGCAATATGAGTGGTGGGTGCATATCACTCCCAGCAGTGGACAGACATGTGAGGGGTGGGTGCTGAGGACTCCCAGCAGTGGACAGACATGTGAGGGGTGGGTGCAGAGGACTCCCAGCAGTGGACAGACATGTGAGGGGTGGGTGCAGAGGAGTCCCAGCAGTGGACAGACATGTGAGGGGTGGGCGCAGAGGACTCCCAGCAGTGGCCTGCAATATGAGTGGTGGGAGCATATCACTCCCAGCAGTGGACACACATGTGAGGGGTGGGTGCAGCGGACTCCCAGCAGTGGACAGACATGTGAGGGGTGGCTGCAGAGGACTCCCAGCAGTGCCCTGCAATATGAGGTGTGGGTGCATATCACTACCAGCAGTGGACAGACATGTGAGGGGTGGGTGCAGAGGACTCCCAGCAGTGGACAGACATGTGAGGGGTGGCTGCAGAGGACTCCCAGCAGTGCCCTGAAATATGAGGTGTGGGTGCATATCACTACCAGCAGTGGACAGACATGTGAGGGTGGGTGCAGAGGACTCCCAGCAGTGGACAGACATGTGAGGGGTGGCTGCAGAGGACTCCCAGCAGTGGACAGACATGTGAGGGGTGGCTGCAGAGGACTCCCAGCAGTGGCCTGCAATATGAGTGGTTGGTGCATATCACTCCCAGCAGTGGACAGACATGTGAGGGGTGGGTGCAGAGGACTCCCAGCAGTGGACAGACATGTGAGGGGTGGCTGCAGAGGACTCCCAGCAGTGGACAGACATGTGAGGGGTGGCTGCAGAGGACTCCCAGCAGTGGCCTGCAATATGAGTGGTTGGTGCATATCACTCCCAGCAGTGGACAGACATGTGAGGGGTGCGTGCAGAGGATTCCCAGCAGTAGCCTGCAATATGAGGGGTGGGTGCATATCACTCCCAGCAGTGGACAGACATGTGAGGGAAAGGTGCAGAGGACTCCCAGCAGTGGACAGACATGTGAGGGGTGGGTGCAGAGGACTCCCAGCAGTGGACAGACATGTGAGGGGTGGCTGCAGAGGACTCCCAGCAGTGCCCTGCAATATGAGGTGTGGGTGCATTTCACTACCAGCAGTGGACAGACATGTGAGTGGTGGGTGCATATCACTCCCAGCAGTGGACAGACATGTGAGGGGTGGGTGCTGAGGACTCCCAGCAGTGGACAGACATGTGAGTGGTGGGTGCAGAGGACTCCCAGCAGTGGACAGACATGTGAGGGGTGGGTGCAGAGGAGTCCCAGCAGTGGACAGACATGTGAGGGGTGGGTGCAGAGGACTCCCAGCAGTGGCCTGCAATATGAGTGGTGGGTGCATATCACTCCCAGCAGTGGACACACATGTGAGGGGTGGGTGCAGAGGACTCCCAGCAGTGGACAGACATGTGAGGGGTGGCTGCAGAGGACTCCCAGCAATGCCCTGCAATATGAGGTGTGGGTGCATATCACTACCAGCAGTGGACAGACATGTGAGGGGTGGGTGCAGAGGACTCCCAGCAGTGGACAGACATGTGAGGGGTGGCTGCAGAGGACTCCCAGCAGTGCCCTGAAATATGAGGTGTGGGTGCATATCACTACCAGCAGTGGACAGACATGTGAGGGGTGGGTGCAGAGGACTCCCAGCAGTGGACAGACATGTGAGGGGTGGCTGCAGAGGACTCCCAGCAGTGGACAGACATGTGAGGGGTGGCTGCAGAGGACTCCCAGCAGTGGCCTGCAATATGAGTGGTTGGTGCATATCACTCCCAGCAGTGGACAGACATGTGAGGGGTGGGTGCAGAGGACTCCCAGCAGTGGACAGACATGTGAGGGGTGGCTGCAGAGGACTCCCAGCAGTGGACAGACATGTGAGGGGTGGGTGCAGAGGACTCCCAGCAGTGGCCTGCAATATGAGGGGTGGGTGCATATCACTCCCAGCAGTGGACAGACATGTGAGTGGTGGGTGCAGAGGACTCCCAGCAGTGGACAGACATATGAGGGGTGGGTGCAGAGGACTCCCAGCAGTGGAAAGACATGTGAGGGGTGGGTGCAGAGGACTCCCAGCAGTGGACAGACATGTGAGGGGTGGGTGCAGAGGACTCCCAGCAGTGGACAGACATGTGAGGGGTGGCTGCAGAGGACTCCCAGCAGTGGACAGACATGTGAGGGGTGGGTGCAGAGGACTCCCAGCAGTGGCCTGCAATATGAGGGGTGGGTGCATATCACTCCCAGCAGAGGACAGACATGTGAGTGGTGGGTGCAGAGGACTCCCAGCAGTGGACAGACATATGAGGGGTGGGTGCATATCACTCCCAGCAGTGGACAGACATGTGAGGGGTGGCTGCAGAGGACTCCCAGCAGTGGACAGACATGTGAGGGGTGGCTGCAGAGGACTCCCAGCAGTGGCCTGCAATATGAGTGGTGGGTGCATATCACTTCCAGCAGTGGACAGATATGTGAGGGGTGGGTGCAGAGGACTCCCAGCAGTGGCTTGCAATATGAGTGGTGGGTGCATATCACTCCGAGCAGTGGACAGACATGTGAGGGGTGGGTGCTGAGGACTCCCAGCAGTGGACAGACATGTGAGGGGTGGGTGCAGAGGACTCCCAGCAGTGGACAGACATGTGAGGGGTGGGTGCAGAGGAGTCCCAGCAGTGGACAGACATGTGAGGGGTGGGCGCAGAGGACTCCCAGCAGTAGCGTGCAATATGAGTGGTGGGTGCATATCACTCCCAGCAGTGGACACACATGTGAGGGGTGGGTGCAGAGGACTCCCAGCAGTGGACAGACATGTGAGGGGTGGCTGCAGAGGACTCCCAGCAGTGCCCTGCAATATGAGGTGTGGGTGCATATCACTACCAGCAGTGGACAGACATGTGAGGGGTGGGTGCAGAGGACTCCCAGCAGTGGACAGACATGTGAGGGGTGGGTGCAGAGGACTCCCCGCAGTGGACAGACATGTGAGGGGTGGGTGCAGAGGACTCCCAGCAGTGGCCTTCAATATGAGTGGTGGGTGCATATCACTCCCAGCAGTGGACAGACATGTGAGGGGTGGGTGCAGAGGACTCCCAGCTGTGGACAGACATGTGAGGGGTGGGTGCAGATGACTCCCAGCAGTGGACAGACATGTGAGGGGTGGCTGCAGAGGACTCCCAGCAGTGCCCTGAAATATGAGGTGTGGGTGCATTTCACTACCAGCAGTGGACAGACATGTGAGGGGTGGGTGCAGAGGACTCCCAGCAGTGGACAGACATGTGAGGGATGGGTGCAGAGGACTCCCAGCAGTGGCTTGCAATATGAGTGGTGGGTGCATATCACTCCCAGCAGTGGACAGACATGTGAGGGGTGGGTGCTGAGGACTCCCGGCAGTGGACAGACATGTGAGGGGTGGGTGCAGAGGACTCCCAGCAGTGGACAGACATGTGAGAGGTGGGTGCAGAGGAGTCCCAGCAGTGGACAGACATGTGAGGTGTGGGTGCAGAGGACTCCAAGCAGTGGCCTGCAATATGAGTGGTGGGTGCATATCACTCCCAGCAGTGGACACACATGTGAGGGGTGGGTGCAGAGGACTCCCAGCAGTGGACAGACATGTGAGGGGTGGGTGCAGAGGACTCCCAGCAGTGGACAGACATGTGAGGGGTGGCTGCAGAGGACTCCCAGCAGTGCCCTGCAATATGAGGTGTGGGTGCATATCACTACCAGCAGTGGACAGACATGTGAGGGGTGGGTGCAGAGGACTCCCAGCAGTGGACAGACATGTGAGGGGTGGCTGCAGAGGACTCCCAGCAGTGGACAGACATGTGAGGGGTGGCTGCAGAGGACTCCCAGCAGTGGCCTGCTATATGAGTGGTGGGTGCATATCACTCCCAGCAGTGGACAGACATGTGAGTGGTGGGTGCAGAGTACTCCCAGCAGTGGACAGACATGTGATGGGTGGGTGCAGAGGACTCCCAGCAGTGGCCTGCAATATGAGTAGTGGGTGCATATCACTCCCAGCAGTGGACTGACATGTGAGGGGTGGGTGCAGAGTACTCCCAGCAGTAGACAGACATGTGAGGGGTGGGTGCAGATGACTCCCAGCAGTGGACAGACATGTGAGGGGTGGCTGCAGAGGACTCCCAGCAGTGGACAGAAATGTGAGGGGTGGGTGCAGAGGACTCCCAGCAGTGGACAGACATGTGAGGGGTGGGTGCAGAGGACTCCCAGAAGTGGCCTGCAATATGAGTGGTGGGTGCATATCACTCCCAGCAGTGGACAGACATGTGAGGGGTGGGTGCTGAGAACTCCCAGCAGTGGACAGACATGTGAGGGGTGGGTGCAGAGGACTCCCAGCAGTGGACAGACATGTGAGGGGTGGGTGCACAGGACTCCCAGCAGTGGACAGACATGTGAGGGATGGGTGCAGAGGACTCCCAGCAGTGGACAGACATGTGAGCGGTGGGTGCAGAGGACTCCCAGCAGTGGACAGACATATTTGGGGTGGCTGCGGAGGACTCCCAGCAGTGCCCTGCAATATGAGGTGTGGGTGCATTTCACTACCAGCAGTGGACAGACATGTGAGGGGTGGGTGCAGAGGACTCCCAGCAGTGGACAGACATGTGAGGGGTGGGTGCAGAGGACTCCCAGCAGTGGACAGACATGTGAGGGGTGGGTGCAGAGGAGTCCCAGCAGTGGACAGACATGTGAGGGGTGGGCGCAGAGGAATCCCAGCAGTGGCCTGCAATATTAGTGGTGGGAGCATATCACTCCCAGCAGTGGACACACATGTGAGGGGTGGGTGCAGCGGACTCCCAGCAGTGGACAGACATGTGAGGGGTGGCTGCAGAGGACTCCCAGCAGTGCCCTGCAATATGAGGTGTGGGTGCATATCACTACCAGCAGTGGACAGACATGTGAGGGGTGGGTGCAGAGGACTCCCAGCAGTGGACAGACATGTGAGGGGTGGCTGCAGAGGTCTCCCAGCAGTGCCCTGAAATATGAGGTGTGGGTGCATATCACTACCAGCAGTGGACAGACATGTGAGGAGTGGGTGCAGAGGACTCCCAGCAGTGGACTGACATGTGAGGGGTTGCTGCAGAGGACTCCCAGCAGTGGACAGACATGTGAGGGGTGGCTGCAGAGGACTCCCAGCAGTGGCCTGCAATATGAGTGGTTGGTGCATATCACTCCCAGCAGTGGACAGACATGTGAGGGGTGGGTGCAGAGGACTCCCAGCAGTGGACAGACATGTGAGGGGTGGGTGCAGAGGAGTCCCAGCAGTGGACAGACATGTGAGGGGTGGGCGCAGAGGAATCCCAGCAGTGGCCTGCAATATGAGTGGTGGGAGCATATCACTCCCAGCAGTGGACACACATGTGAGGGGTGGGTGCAGCGGACTCCCAGCAGTGGACAGACATGTGAGGGGTGGCTGCAGAGCACTCCCAGCAGTGCCCTGCAATATGAGGTGTGGGTGCATATCACTACCAGCAGTGGACAGACATGTGAGGGGTGGGTGCAGAGGACTCTCAGCAGTGGACAGACATGTGAGGGGTGGCTGCAGAGGTCTCCCAGCAGTGGACAGACATGTGAGGGGTGGCTGCAGAGGTCTCCCAGCAGTGCCCTGAAATATGAGGTGTGGGTGCATATCACTACCAGCAGTGGACAGACATGTGAGGGGTGGGTGCAGAGGAATCCCAGCAGTGGACAGACATGTGAGGGGTGGCTGCAGAGGACTCCCAGCAGTGGACAGACATGTGAGGGGTGGCTGCAGAGGACTCCCAGCAGTGGCCTGCAATATGAGTGGTTGGTGCATATCACTCCCAGCAGTGGACAGACATGTGAGGGGTGCGTGCAGAGGATTCCCAGCAGTAGCCTGCAATATGAGGGGTGGGTGCATATCACTCCCAGCAGTGGACAGACATGTGAGGGAAAGGTGCAGAGGACTCCCAGCAGTGGACAGACATGTGAGGGGTGGGTGCAGAGGACTCCCAGCAGTGGACAGCCATGTGAGGGGTGGCTGCAGAGGACTCCCAGCAGTGCCCTGCAATATGAGGTGTGGGTGCATTTCACTACCAGCAGTGGACAGACATGTGAGTGGTGGGTGCACATCACTCCCAGTAGTGGACAGACATGTGAGGGGTGGGTGCTGAGGACTCCCAGCAGTGGACAGACATGTGAGTGGTGGGTGCAGAGGACTCCCAGCAGCGGACAGACATGTGAGGGGTGGGTGCAGAGGAGTCCCAGCAGTGGACAGACATGTGAGGGGTGGGTGCAGAGGACTCCCAGCAGTGGCCTGCAATATGAGTGGTGGGTGCATATCACTCCCAGCAGTGGACACACATGTGAGGGGTGGGTGCAGAGGACTCCCAGCAGTGGACAGACATGTGAGGGGTGGCTGCAGAGGACTCCCAGCAATGCCCTGCAATATGAGGTGTGGGTGCATATCACTACCAGCAGTGGACAGACATGTGAGGGGTGGGTGCAGAGGACTCCCAGCAGTGGACAGACATGTGAGGGGTGGCTGCAGAGGACTCCCAGCAGTGGACAGACATGTGAGGGGTGGCTGCAGAGGACTCCCAGCAGTGGCCTGCAATATGAGTGGTTGGTGCATATCACTCCCAGCAGTGGACAGACATGTGAGGGGTGGGTGCAGAGGACTCCCAGCAGTGGACAGACATGTGAGGGGTGGCTGCAGAGGACTCCCAGCAGTGGACAGACATGTGAGGGGTGGGTGCAGAGGACTCCCAGAAGTGGCCTGCAATATGAGTGGTGGGGGCATATCACTCCCAGCAGTGGACAGACATGTGAGGGGTGGGTACCGAGGACTCCCAGCAGTGGACAGACATGTAAGGGGTGGGTGCAGAGGACTCCCAGCAGTGGACAGACATGTGAGGGGTGGGTGCAGAGGACTCCCAGCAGTGGACAGACATGTGAGGGGTGAGTGCAGAGGACTCCCAGCAGTGGCCTGCAATATGAGTGGTGGGTGCATATCACTCCCAGCAGTGGACAGACATGTGAGGGGTGGGTGCAGAGGTCTCCCAGCTGTGGACAGACATGTGAGGGGTGGGTGCAGATGACTCCCAGCAGTGGACAGCCATGTGAGGGGTGGCTGCAGAGGACTCCCAGCAGTGCCCTGAAATATGAGGTGTGGGTGCATTTCACTACCATCAGTGGACAGACATGTGAGGGGTGGGTGCAGAGGACTCCCAGCAGTGGACAGACATGTGAGGGGTGGGTGCAGAGGACTCCCAGCAGTGGCTTGCAATATGAGTGGTGGGTGCATATCACTCCCAGCAGTGGACAGACATGTGAGGGGTGGGTGCTGAGGACTCCCGGCAGTGGACAGACATGTGAGGGGTGGGTGCAGAGGACTCCCAGCAGTGGACAGACATGTGAGGGGTGGGTGCAGAGGAGTCCCAGCAGTGGACAGACATGTGAGGGGTGGGTGCAGAGGACTCCCAGCAGTGGACAGACATGTGAGGGGTGGCTGCAGAGGACTCCCAGCAGTGTCCTGCACTATGAGGTGTGGGTGCATATCACTACCAGCAGTGGACAGATATGTGAGGGGTGGGTGCAGAGGACTCCCAGCAGTGGACAGACATGTGAGGGGTGGCTGCAGAGGACTCCCAGCAGTGCCCTGCAATATGAGGTGTGGGTGCATATCACTACCAGCAGTGGACAGACATGTGAGGGGTGGGTGCAGAGGACTCCCAGCAGTGGACAGACATGTGAGGGGTGGCTGCAGAGGACTCCCAGCAGTGGACAGACATGTGAGGGGTGGCTGCAGAGGACTCCCAGCAGTGGCCTGCTATATGAGTGGTGGGTGCATATCACTCCCAGCAGTGGACAGACATGTGAGTGGTGGGTGCAGAGTACTCCCAGCAGTGGACAGACATGTGAGGGGTGGGTGCAGAGGACTCCCAGCAGTGGCCTGCAATATGAGTGGTGGGTGCATATCACTCCCAGCAGTGGACTGACATGCGAGGGGTGGGTGCAGAGGACTCCCAGCAGTGGACAGACATGTGAGGGGTGGGTGCAGATGACTCCCAGCAGTGGACAGACATGTGAGGGGTGGGTGCAGAGGACTCCCAGCAGTGGACAGACATGTGAGGGGTGGCTGCAGAGGACTCCCAGCAGTGGACATACATGTGAGGGGTGGGTGCAGAGGACTCCGAGCAGTGGCCTACAATATGAGTGGTGGGTGCATATCACTCCCAGCAGTGAACAGACATGTGAGGGGTGGGTGCAGAGGACTCCCAGCAGTGGACAGACACGTGAAGGGTGGCTGCAGAAGACTCCCAGCAGTGGACAGACATGTGAGGGGTGGGTGCAGAGGACTCCCAGCAGTGGCCTGCAATATGAGTGGTGGGTGCATATCACTCCCACCAGTGGACAGACATGTCAGGGGTGGGTGCAGAGGACTCCCAGCAGTGGACAGACATGTGAGGGGTGGGTGCAGATGACTCCCAGCAGTGGACAGACATGTGAGGGGTGGCTGCAGAGGACTCCCAGCAGTGCCCTGAAATATGAGGTGTGGGTGCATTTCACTACCAGCAGTGGACAGACATGTGAGGGGTGGGTGCAGAGGACTCCCATCAGTGGACAGACATGTGAGGGGTGGGTGCAGAGGACTCCCAGCAGTGGACAGACATGTGAGCGGTGGGTGCAGAGGACTCCCAGAAGTGGCCTGCAATATGAGGGGTGGGTGCATATCACTCCCAGCAGTGGACAGACATGTGAGTGGTGGGTGCAGAGGACTCCCAGCAGTGGACAGACATATGAGGGGTGGGTGCAGAGGACTCCCAGCAGTGGACAGACATGTAAGGGGTGGGTGCATATCACTCCCAGCAGTGGACTGAAAAGTGAGGGGTGGGTGCAGAGGACTCCCAGCAGTGGACAGACATGTGAGGGGTGGGTGCAGATGACTCCCAGCAGTGGACAGACATGTGAGGGGTTGCTGCAGAGGACTCCCAGCAGTGGACAGACATGTGAGGGGTGGGTGCAGAGGACTCACAGCAGTGGCCTGCAATATGAGTGGTGGGTGCATATCATTCCCAGCAGTGGACAGACATGTGAGGGGTGGGTGCTGAGGACTCCCAGCAGTGGACAGACATGTGAGGGGTGGGTGCAGAGAACTCCCAGCAGTGGACAGACGTGAGGGGTGGGTGCAGAGGACTCCCAGCAGTGGAAAGACATGTGAGGGGTGGGTGCAGAGGACTCCCAGCAGTGGCCTGCAATATGAGTGGTGGGTGCATATCACTCCCAGCAGTGAACAGACATGTGAGGGGTGGGTGCAGAGGACTCCCAGCAGTGGACAGACACGTGAAGGGTGGCTGCAGAGGACTCCCAGCAGTGGACAGACATGTGAGGGGTGGGTGCTGAGGACTCCCAGAAGTGGCCTGCAATATGAGTGGTGGGTGCATATCACTCCCAGCAGTGGACAGACATGTGAGGGGTGGGTACCGAGGACTCCCAGCAGTGGACAGACATGTAAAGGGTGGGTGCAGAGGACTCCCAGCAGTGGACAGACATGTGAGGGGTGGGTGCAGAGGACTCCCAGCAGTGGACAGACATGTGAGGGGTGGGTGCAGAGGACTCCCAGCAGTGGCCTGCAATATGAGTGGTGGGTGCATATCACTCCCAGCAGTGGACAGACATGTGAGGGGTGGGTGCAGAGGACTCCCAGCTGTGGACAGACATGTGAGGGGTGGGTGCAGATGACTCCCAGCAGTGGACAGACATGTGAGGGGTGGCTGCAGAGGACTCCCAGCAGTGCCCTGAAATATGAGGTGTGGGTGCATTTCACTACCAGCAGTGGACAGACATGTGAGGGGTGGGTGCAGAGGACTCCCAGCAGTGGACAGACATGTGAGGGGTGGGTGCAGAGGACTCCCAGCAGTGGCTTGCAATATGAGTGGTGGGTGCATATCACTCCCAGCAGTGGACAGACATGTGAGGGGTGGGTGCTGAGGACTCCCGGCAGTGGACAGACATGTGAGGGGTGGGTGCAGAGGACTCCCAGCAGTGGACAGACATGTGAGGGGTGGGTGCAGAGGAGTCCCAGCAGTGGACAGACATGTGAGGGGTGGGTGCAGAGGACTCTAAGCAGTGGCCTGCAATATGAGTGGTGGGTGCATATCACTCCCAGCAGTGGACACACATGTGAGGGGTGGATGCAGAGGACTCCCAGCAGTGGACAGACATGTGAGGGGTGGCTGCAGAGGACTCCCAGCAGTGCCCTGCAATATGAGGTGTGGGTGCATATCACTACCAGCAGTGGACAGACATGTGAGGGGTGGGTGCAGAGGACTCCCAGCAGTGGACAGACATGTGAGGGGTGGCTGCAGAGGACTCCCAGCAGTGGACAGACATGTGAGGGGTGGCTGCAGAGGACTCCCAGCAGTGGCCTGCTATATGAGTGGTGGGTGCATATCACTCCCAGCAGTGGACAGACATGTGAGTGGTGGGTGCAGAGTACTCCCAGCAGTGGACAGACATGTGAGGGGTGGGTGCAGAGGACTCCCAGCAGTGGCCTGCAATATGAGTAGTGGGTGCATATCACTCCCAGCAGTGGACTGACATGTGAGGGGTGGGTGCAGAGTACTCCCAGCAGTGGACAGACATGTGAGGGGTGGGTGCAGATGACTCCCAGCAGTGGACAGACATGTGAGGGGTGGCTGCAGAGGACTCCCAGCAGTGGACAGAAATGTGAGGGGTGGCTGCAGAGGACTCCCAGCAGTGGACAGACATGTGAGGGGTGGGTGCAGAGGACTCCCAGAAGTGGCCTGCAATATGAGTGGTGGGTGCATATCACTCCCAGCAGTGGACAGACATGTGAGGGGTGGGTGCTGAGAACTCCCAGCAGTGGACAGACATGTGAGGGGTGGGTGCAGAGGACTCCCAGCAGTGGACAGACACGTGAAGGGTGGCTGCAGAAGACTCCCAGCAGTGGACAGACATGTGAGGGGTGGGTGCAGAGGACTCCCAGCAGTGGCCTGCAATATGAGTGGTGGGTGCATATCACTCCCACCAGTGGACAGACATGTCAGGGGTGGGTGCAGAGGACTCCCAGCAGTGGACAGACATGTGAGGGGTGGGTGCAGATGACTCCCAGCAGTGGACAGACATGTGAGGGGTGGCTGCAGAGGACTCCCAGCAGTGCCCTGAAATATGAGGTGTGGGTGCATTTCACTACCAGCAGTGGACAGACATGTGAGGGGTGGGTGCAGAGGACTCCCATCAGTGGACAGACATGTGAGGGGTGGGTGCAGAGGACTCCCAGCAGTGGACAGACATGTGAGCGGTGGGTGCAGAGGACTCCCAGAAGTGGCCTGCAATATGAGGGGTGGGTGCATATCACTCCCAGCAGTGGACAGACATGTGAGTGGTGGGTGCAGAGGACTCCCAGCAGTGGACAGACATATGAGGGGTGGGTGCAGAGGACTCCCAGCAGTGGACAGACATGTAAGGGGTGGGTGCATATCACTCCCAGCAGTGGACTGAAAAGTGAGGGGTGGGTGCAGAGGACTCCCAGCAGTGGACAGACATGTGAGGGGTGGGTGCAGATGACTCCCAGCAGTGGACAGACATGTGAGGGGTTGCTGCAGAGGACTCCCAGCAGTGGACAGACATGTGAGGGGTGGGTGCAGAGGACTCACAGCAGTGGCCTGCAATATGAGTGGTGGGTGCATATCATTCCCAGCAGTGGACAGACATGTGAGGGGTGGGTGCTGAGGACTCCCAGCAGTGGACAGACATGTGAGGGGTGGGTGCAGAGAACTCCCAGCAGTGGACAGACGTGAGGGGTGGGTGCAGAGGACTCCCAGCAGTGGAAAGACATGTGAGGGGTGGGTGCAGAGGACTCCCAGCAGTGGCCTGCAATATGAGTGGTGGGTGCATATCACTCCCAGCAGTGAACAGACATGTGAGGGGTGGGTGCAGAGGACTCCCAGCAGTGGACAGACACGTGAAGGGTGGCTGCAGAGGACTCCCAGCAGTGGACAGACATGTGAGGGGTGGGTGCTGAGGACTCCCAGAAGTGGCCTGCAATATGAGTGGTGGGTGCATATCACTCCCAGCAGTGGACAGACATGTGAGGGGTGGGTACCGAGGACTCCCAGCAGTGGACAGACATGTAAAGGGTGGGTGCAGAGGACTCCCAGCAGTGGACAGACATGTGAGGGGTGGGTGCAGAGGACTCCCAGCAGTGGACAGACATGTGAGGGGTGGGTGCAGAGGACTCCCAGCAGTGGCCTGCAATATGAGTGGTGGGTGCATATCACTCCCAGCAGTGGACAGACATGTGAGGGGTGGGTGCAGAGGACTCCCAGCTGTGGACAGACATGTGAGGGGTGGGTGCAGATGACTCCCAGCAGTGGACAGACATGTGAGGGGTGGCTGCAGAGGACTCCCAGCAGTGCCCTGAAATATGAGGTGTGGGTGCATTTCACTACCAGCAGTGGACAGACATGTGAGGGGTGGGTGCAGAGGACTCCCAGCAGTGGACAGACATGTGAGGGGTGGGTGCAGAGGACTCCCAGCAGTGGCTTGCAATATGAGTGGTGGGTGCATATCACTCCCAGCAGTGGACAGACATGTGAGGGGTGGGTGCTGAGGACTCCCGGCAGTGGACAGACATGTGAGGGGTGGGTGCAGAGGACTCCCAGCAGTGGACAGACATGTGAGGGGTGGGTGCAGAGGAGTCCCAGCAGTGGACAGACATGTGAGGGGTGGGTGCAGAGGACTCTAAGCAGTGGCCTGCAATATGAGTGGTGGGTGCATATCACTCCCAGCAGTGGACACACATGTGAGGGGTGGATGCAGAGGACTCCCAGCAGTGGACAGACATGTGAGGGGTGGCTGCAGAGGACTCCCAGCAGTGCCCTGCAATATGAGGTGTGGGTGCATATCACTACCAGCAGTGGACAGACATGTGAGGGGTGGGTGCAGAGGACTCCCAGCAGTGGACAGACATGTGAGGGGTGGCTGCAGAGGACTCCCAGCAGTGGACAGACATGTGAGGGGTGGCTGCAGAGGACTCCCAGCAGTGGCCTGCTATATGAGTGGTGGGTGCATATCACTCCCAGCAGTGGACAGACATGTGAGTGGTGGGTGCAGAGTACTCCCAGCAGTGGACAGACATGTGAGGGGTGGGTGCAGAGGACTCCCAGCAGTGGCCTGCAATATGAGTAGTGGGTGCATATCACTCCCAGCAGTGGACTGACATGTGAGGGGTGGGTGCAGAGTACTCCCAGCAGTGGACAGACATGTGAGGGGTGGGTGCAGATGACTCCCAGCAGTGGACAGACATGTGAGGGGTGGCTGCAGAGGACTCCCAGCAGTGGACAGAAATGTGAGGGGTGGCTGCAGAGGACTCCCAGCAGTGGACAGACATGTGAGGGGTGGGTGCAGAGGACTCCCAGAAGTGGCCTGCAATATGAGTGGTGGGTGCATATCACTCCCAGCAGTGGACAGACATGTGAGGGGTGGGTGCTGAGAACTCCCAGCAGTGGACAGACATGTGAGGGGTGGGTGCAGAGGACTCCCAGCAGTGGACAGACATGTGAGGGGTGGGTGCAGAGGACTCCCAGCAGTGGACAGACATGTGAGGGATGGGTGCAGAGGACTCCCAGCAGTGGACAGACATGTGAGCGGTGGGTGCAGAGGACTCCCAGCAGTGGACAGACATGTTTGGGGTGGCTGCGGAGGACTCCCAGCAGTGCCCTGCAATATGAGGTGTGGGTGCATTTCACTACCAGCAGTGGACAGACATGTGAGGGGTGGGTGCAGAGGACTCCCAGCAGTGGACAGACATGTGAGGGGTGAGTGCAGAGGACTCCCAGCAGTGGCTTGCAATATGAGTGGTGGGTGCATATCACTCCCAGCAGTGGACAGACATGTGAGGGGTGGGTGCTGAGGACTCCCAGCAGTGGACAGACATGTGAGGGGTGGGTGCAGAGGAGTCCCAGCAGTGGACAGACATGTGAGGGGTGGGCGCAGAGGAATCCCAGCAGTGGCCTGCAATATGAGTGGTGGGAGCATATCACTCCCAGCAGTGGACACACATGTGAGGGGTGGGTGCAGCGGACTCCCAGCAGTGGACAGACATGTGAGGGGTGGCTGCAGAGGACTCCCAGCAGTGCCCTGCAATATGAGGTGTGGGTGCATATCACTACCAGCAGTGGACAGACATGTGAGGGGTGGGTGCAGAGGACTCCCAGCAGTGGACAGACATGTGAGGGGTGGCTGCAGAGGTCTCCCAGCAGTGCCCTGAAATATGAGGTGTGGGTGCATATCACTACCAGCAGTGGACAGACATGTGAGGGGTGGGTGCAGAGGACTCCCAGCAGTGGACAGACATGTGAGGGGTTGCTGCAGAGGACTCCCAGCAGTGGACAGACATGTGAGGGGTGGCTGCAGAGGACTCCCAGCAGTGGCCTGCAATATGAGTGGTTGGTGCATATCACTCCCAGCAGTGGACAGACATGTGAGGGGTGGGTGCAGAGGAATCCCAGCAGTGGACAGACATGTGAGGGGTGGCTGCAGAGGACTCCCAGCAGTGGACAGACATGTGAGGGGTGGCTGCAGAGGACTCCCAGCAGTGGCCTGCAATATGAGTGGTTGGTGCATATCACTCCCAGCAGTGGACAGACATGTGAGGGGTGCGTGCAGAGGATTCCCAGCAGTAGCCTGCAATATGAGGGGTGGGTGCATATCACTCCCAGCAGTGGACAGACATGTGAGGGAAAGGTGCAGAGGACTCCCAGCAGTGGACAGACATGTGAGGGGTGGGTGCAGAGGACTCCCAGCAGTGGACAGACATGTGAGGGGTGGCTGCAGAGGACTCCCAGCAGTGCCCTGCAATATGAGGTGTGGGTGCATTTCACTACCAGCAGTGGACAGACATGTGAGTGGTGGGTGCATATCACTCCCAGTAGTGGACAGACATGTAAGGGGTGGGTGCTGAGGACTCCCAGCAGTGGACAGACATGTGAGGGGTGGGTGCTGAGAACTCCCAGCAGTGGACAGACATGTGAGGGGTGGGTGCAGAGGACTCCCAGCAGTGGACAGACATGTGAGGGGTGGGTGCAGAGGACTCCCAGCAGTGGACAGACATGTGAGGGATGGGTGCAGAGGACTCCCAGCAGTGGACAGACATGTGAGCGGTGGGTGCAGAGGACTCCCAGCAGTGGACAGACATGTTTGGGGTGGCTGCGGAGGACTCCCAGCAGTGCCCTGCAATATGAGGTGTGGGTGCATTTCACTACCAGCAGTGGACAGACATGTGAGGGGTGGGTGCAGAGGACTCCCAGCAGTGGACAGACATGTGAGGGGTGGGTGCAGAGGACTCCCAGCAGTGGCTTGCAATATGAGTGGTGGGTGCATATCACTCCCAGCAGTGGACAGACATGTGAGGGGTGGGTGCTGAGGACTCCCAGCAGTGGACAGACATGTGAGGGGTGGGTGCAGAGGACTCCCAGCAGTGGACAGACATGTGAGGGGTGGGTGCAGAGGAGTCCCAGCAGTGGACAGACATGTGAGGGGTGGGCGCAGAGGAATCCCAGCAGTGGCCTGCAATATGAGTGGTGGGAGCATATCACTCCCAGCAGTGGACACACATGTGAGGGGTGGGTGCAGCGGACTCCCAGCAGTGGACAGACATGTGAGGGGTGGCTGCAGAGGACTCCCAGCAGTGCCCTGCAATATGAGGTGTGGGTGCATATCACTACCAGCAGTGGACAGACATGTGAGGGGTGGGTGCAGAGGACTCCCAGCAGTGGACAGACATGAGAGGGGTGGCTGCAGAGGTCTCCCAGCAGTGCCCTGAAATATGAGGTGTGGGTGCATATCACTACCAGCAGTGGACAGACATGTGAGGGGTGGGTGCAGAGGACTCCCAGCAGTGGACAGACATGTGAGGGGTTGCTGCAGAGGACTCCCAGCAGTGGACAGACATGTGAGGGGTGGCTGCAGAGGACTCCCAGCAGTGGCCTGCAATATGAGTGGTTGGTGCATATCACTCCCAGCAGTGGACAGACATGTGAGGGGTGGGTGCAGAGGAATCCCAGCAGTGGAGAGACATGTGAGGGGTGGCTGCAGAGGACTCCCAGCAGTGGACAGACATGTGAGGGGTGGCTGCAGAGGACTCCCAGCAGTGGCCTGCAATATGAGTGGTTGGTGCATATCACTCCCAGCAGTGGACAGACATGTGAGGGGTGCGTGCAGAGGATTCCCAGCAGTAGCCTGCAATATGAGGGGTGGGCGCATATCACTCCCAGCAGTGGACAGACATGTGAGGGAAAGGTGCAGAGGACTCCCAGCAGTGGACAGACATGTGAGGGGTGGGTGCAGAGGACTCCCAGCAGTGGACAGACATGTGAGGGGTGGCTGCAGAGGACTCCCAGCAGTGCCCTGCAATATGAGGTGTGGGTGCATTTCACTACCAGCAGTGGACAGACATGTGAGTGGTGGGTGCATATCACTCCCAGTAGTGGACAGACATGTGAGGGGTGGGTGCTGAGGACTCCCAGCAGTGGACAGACATGTGAGTGGTGGGTGCAGAGGACTCCCAGCAGTGGACAGACATGTGAGGGGTGGGTGCAGAGGAGTCCCAGCAGTGGACAGACATGTGAGGGGTGGGTGCAGAGGACTCCCAGCAGTGGCCTGCAATATGAGTGGTGGGTGCATATCACTCACAGCAGTGGACACACATGTGAGGGGTGGGTGCAGAGGACTCCCAGCAGTGGACAGACATGTGAGGGGTGGATGCAGAGGACTCCCAGCAATGCCCTGCAATATGAGGTGTGGGTGCATATCACTACCAGCAGTGGACAGACATGTGAGGGGTGGGTGCAGAGGACTCCCAGCAGTGGACAGACATGTGAGGGGTGGCTGCAGAGGACTCCCAGCAGTGGACAGACATGTGAGGGGTGGCTGCAGAGGACTCCCAGCAGTGGCCTGCAATATGAGTGGTTGGTGCATATCACTCCCAGCAGTGGACAGACATGTGAGGGGTGGGTGCAGAGGACTCCCAGCAGTGGACAGACATGTGAGGGGTGGCTGCAGAGGACTCCCAGCAGTGGACAGACATGTGAGGGGTGGGTGCAGAGGACTCCCAGCAGTGGCCTGCAATATGAGGGGTGGGTGCATATCACTCCCAGCAGTGGACAGACATGTGAGTGGTGGGTGCAGAGGACTCCCAGCAGTGGACAGACATATGAGGGGTGGGTGCAGAGGATTCTCAGCAGTGGACAGACATGTGAGGGGTGGGTGCAGAGGACTCCCAGCAGTGGAAAGACATGTGAGGGGTGGGTGCAGAGGACTCCCAGCAGTGGCTTGCAATATGAGTGGTGGGTGCATATCACTCCCAGCAGTGGACAGACATGTCAGGCGTGGGTGCAGAGGACTCCCAGCAGTGGACAGACATGTGAGGGGTGGGTGCAGATGACTCCCAGCAGTGGACAGACATGTGAGGGGTGGCTGCAGAGGACTCCCAGCAGTGCCCTGAAATATGAGGTGTGGGTGAATTTCACTACCAGCAGTGGACAGACATGTGAGGGGTGGGTGCAGAGGACTCCCATCAGTGGACAGACATGTGAGCGGTGGGTGCAGAGGACTCCCAGCAGTGGACAGACATGTGAGCGGTGGGTGCAGAGGACTCCCAGAAGTGGCCTGCAATATGAGGGGTGGGTGCATATCACTCCCAGCAGTGGACAGACATGCGAGTGGTGGGTGCAGAGGACTCCCAGCAGTGGACAGACATATGAGGGGTGGGTGCAGAGGACTCCCAGCAGTAGACAGACATGTAAGGGGTGGGTGCATATCACTCCCAGCAGTGGTCTGACATGTGAGGGGTGGGTGCAGAGGACTCCCAGCAGTGGACAGACATGTGAGGGGTGGGTGCAGATGACTCCCAGCAGTGGACAGACATGTGAGGGGTTGCTGCAGAGGACTCCCAGCAGTGGACAGACATGTGAGGGGTGGGTGCAGAGGACTCCCAGCAGTGGCCTGCAATATGAGTGGTGGGTGCATATCATTCCCAGCAGTGGACAGACATGTGAGGGGTGGGTGCCGAGGACTCCCAGCAGTGGACAGACATGTGAGGGGTGGGTGCAGAGAACTCCCAGCAGTGGACAGACGTGAGGGGTGGGTGCAGAGGACTCCCAGCAGTGGAAAGACATGTGAGGGGTGGGTGCAGAGGACTCCCAGCAGTGGCCTGCAATATGAGTGGTGGGTGCATATCACTCCCAGCAGTGAACAGACATGTGAGGGGTGGGTGCAGAGGACTCCCAGCAGTGGACAGACATATGAGGGGTGGGTGCAGAGGACTCCCAGCAGTGGACAGACATGTAAGGGGTGGGTGCATATCACTCCCAGCAGTGGACTGAAAAGTGAGGGGTGGGTGCAGAGGACTCCCAGCAGTGGACAGACATGTGAGGGGTGGGTGCAGATGACTCCCAGCAGTGGACAGACATGTGAGGGGTTGCTGCAGAGGACTCCCAACAGTGGACAGACATGTGAGGGGTGGGTGCAGAGGACTCACAGCAGTGGCCTGCAATATGAGTGGTGGGTGCATATCATTCCCAGCAGTGGACAGACATGTGAGGGGTGGGTGCTGAGGACTCCCAGCAGTGGACAGACATGTGAGGGGTGGGTGCAGAGAACTCCCAGCAGTGGACAGACGTGAGGGGTGGGTGCAGAGGACTCCCAGCAGTGGAAAGACATGTGAGGGGTGGGTGCAGAGGACTCCCAGCAGTGGCCTGCAATATGAGTGGTGGGTGCATATCACTCCCAGCAGTGAACAGACATGTGAGGGGTGGGTGCAGAGGACTCCCAGCAGTGGACAGACACGTGAAGGGTGGCTGCAGAGGACTCCCAGCAGTGGACAGACATGTGAGGGGTGGATGCTGAGGACTCCCAGAAGTGGCCTGCAATATGAGTGGTGGGTGCATATCACTCCCAGCAGTGGACAGACATGTGAGGGGTGGGTACCGAGGACTCCCAGCAGTGGACAGACATGTAAAGGGTGGGTGCAGAGGACTCCCAGCCTGTGGACAGACATGTGAGGGGTGGGTGCAGAGGACTCCCAGCAGTGGACAGACATGTGAGGGGTGGGTGCAGAGGACTCCCAGCAGTGGCCTGCAATATGAGTGGTGGGTGCATATCACTCCCAGCAGTGGACAGACATGTGAGGGGTGGGTGCAGAGGACTCCCAGCTGTGGACAGACATGTGAGGGGTGGGTGCAGATGACTCCCAGCAGTGGACAGACATGTGAGGGGTGGCTGCAGAGGACTCCCAGCAGTGCCCTGAAATATGAGGTGTGGGTGCATTTCACTACCAGCAGTGGACAGACATGTGAGGGGTGGGTGCAGAGGACTCCCAGCAGTGGACAGACATGTGAGGGGTGGGTGCAGAGGACTCCCAGCAGTGGCTTGCAATATGAGTGGTGGGTGCATATTACTCCCAGCAGTGGACAGACATGTGAGGGGTGGGTGCTGAGGACTCCCGGCAGTGGACAGACATGTGAGGGGTGGGTGCAGAGGACTCACAGCAGTGGACAGACATGTGAGGGGTGGGTGCAGAGGAGTCCCAGCAGTGGACAGACATGTGAGGGGTGGGTGCAGAGGACTCCAAGCAGTGGCCTGCAATATGAGTGGTGGGTGCATATCACTCCCAGCAGCGGACACACATGTAAGGGGTGGGTGCAGAGGACTCCCAGCAGTGGACAGACATGTGAGGGGTGGTTGCAGAGGACTCCCAGCAGTGCCCTGCAATATGAGGTGTGGGTGCATATCACTACCAGCAGTGGACAGACATGTGAGGGGTGGGTGCAGAGGACTCCCAGCAGTGGACAGACATGTGAGGGGTGGCTGCAGAGGACTCCCAGCAGTGGACAGACATGTGAGGGGTGGCTGCAGAGGACTCCCAGCAGTGGCCTGCTATATGAGTGGTGGGTGCATATCACTCCCAGCAGTGGACAGACATGTGAGTGGTGGGTGCAGAGTACTCCCAGCAGTGGACAGACATGTGAGGGGTGGCTGCAGAGGTCTCCCAGCAGTGCCCTGAAATATGAGGTGTGGGTGCATATCACTACCAGCAGTGGACAGACATGTGAGGAGTGGGTGCAGAGGACTCCCAGCAGTGGACAGACATGTGAGGGGTTGCTGCAGAGGACTCCCAGCAGTGGACAGACATGTGAGGGGTGGCTGCAGAGGACTCCCAGCAGTGGCCTGCAATATGAGTGGTTGGTGCATATCACTCCCAGCAGTGGACAGACATGTGAGGGGTGGGTGCAGAGGACTCCCAGCAGTGGACAGACATGTGAGGGGTGGGTGCAGAGGAGTCCCAGCAGTGGACAGACATGTGAGGGGTGGGTGCAGAGGAATCCCAGCAGTGGCCTGCAATATGAGTGGTGGGAGCATATCACTCCCAGCAGTGGACACACATGTGAGGGGTGGGTGCAGCGGACTCCCAGCAGTGGACAGACATGTGAGGGGTGGCTGCAGAGCACTCCCAGCAGTGCCCTGCAATATGAGGTGTGGGTGCATATCACTACCAGCAGTGGACAGACATGTGAGGGGTGGGTGCAGAGGACTCTCAGCAGTGGACAGACATGTGAGGGGTGGCTGCAGAGGTCTCCCAGCAGTGGACAGACATGTGAGGGGTGGCTGCAGAGGTCTCCCAGCAGTGCCCTGAAATATGAGGTGTGGGTGCATATCACTACCAGCAGTGGACAGACATGTGAGGGGTGGGTGCAGAGGAATCCCAGCAGTGGACAGACATGTGAGGGGTGGCTGCAGAGGACTCCGAGCAGTGGACAGACATGTGAGGGGTGGCTGCAGAGGACTCCCAGCAGTGGCCTGCAATATGAGTGGTTGGTGCATATCACTCCCAGCAGTGGACAGACATGTGAGGGGTGCGTGCAGAGGATTCCCAGCAGTAGCCTGCAATATGAGGGGTGGGTGCATATCACTCCCAGCAGTGGACAGACATGTGAGGGAAAGGTGCAGAGGACTCCCAGCAGTGGACAGACATGTGAGGGGTGGGTGCAGAGGACTCCCAGCAGTGGACAGCCATGTGAGGGGTGGCTGCAGAGGACTACCAGCAGTGCCCTGCAATATGAGGTGTGGGTGCATTTCACTACCAGCAGTGGACAGACATGTGAGTGGTGGGTGCACATCACTCCCAGTAGTGGACAGACATGTGAGGGGTGGGTGCTGAGGACTCAGTGGTTGGTGCATATCACTCCCAGCAGTGGACAGACATGTGAGGGGTGGGTGCAGAGGACTCCCAGCAGTGGACAGACATGTGAGGGGTGGCTGCAGAGGACTCCCAGCAGTGGACAGACATGTGAGGGGTGGGTGCAGAGGACTCCCAGAAGTGGCCTGCAATATGAGTGGTGGGGGCATATCACTCCCAGCAGTGGACAGACATGTGAGGGGTGGGTACCGAGGACTCCCAGCAGTGGACAGACATGTAAGGGGTGGGTGCAGAGGACTCCCAGCAGTGGACAGACATGTGAGGGGTGGCTGCAGAGGACTCCCAGCAGTGGACAGACATGTGAGGGGTGAGTGCAGAGGACTCCCAGCAGTGGCCTGCAATATGAGTGGTGGGTGCATATCACTCCCAGCAGTGGACAGACATGTGAGGGGTGGGTGCAGAGGTCTCCCAGCTGTGGACAGACATGTGAGGGGTGGGTGCAGATGACTCCCAGCAGTGGACAGCCATGTGAGGGGTGGCTGCAGAGGACTCCCAGCAGTGCCCTGAAATATGAGGTGTGGGTGCATTTCACTACCATCAGTGGACAGACATGTGAGGGGTGGGTGCAGAGGACTCCCAGCAGTGGACAGACATGTGAGGGGTGGGTGCAGAGGACTCCCAGCAGTGGCTTGCAATATGAGTGGTGGGTGCATATCACTCCCAGCAGTGGACAGACATGTGAGGGGTGGGTGCTGAGGACTCCCGGCAGTGGACAGACATGTGAGGGGTGGGTGCAGAGGACTCCCAGCAGTGGACAGACATGTGAGGGGTGGGTGCAGAGGAGTCCCAGCAGTGGACAGACATGTGAGGGGTGGGTGCAGAGGACTCCCAGCAGTGGACAGACATGTGAGGGGTGGCTGCAGAGGACTCCCAGCAGTGTCCTGCACTATGAGGTGTGGGTGCATATCACTACCAGCAGTGGACAGATATGTGAGGGGTGGGTGCAGAGGACTCCCAGCAGTGGACAGACATGTGAGGGGTGGCTGCAGAGGACTCCCAGCAGTGCCCTGCAATATGAGGTGTGGGTGCATATCACTACCAGCAGTGGACAGACATGTGAGGGGTGGGTGCAGAGGACTCCCAGCAGTGGACAGACATGTGAGGGGTGGCTGCAGAGGACTCCCAGCAGTGGACAGACATGTGAGGGGTGGCTGCAGAGGACTCCCAGCAGTGGCCTGCTATATGAGTGGTGGGTGCATATCACTCCCAGCAGTGGACAGACATGTGAGTGGTGGGTGCAGAGTACTCCCAGCAGTGGACAGACATGTGAGGGGTGGGTGCAGAGGACTCCCAGCAGTGGCCTGCAATATGAGTGGTGGGTGCATATCACTCCCAGCAGTGGACTGACATGCGAGGGGTGGGTGCAGAGGACTCCCAGCAGTGGACAGACATGTGAGGGGTGGGTGCAGATGACTCCCAGCAGTGGACAGACATGTGAGGGGTGGGTGCAGAGGACTCCCAGCAGTGGACAGACATGTGAGGGGTGGCTGCAGAGGACTCCCAGCAGTGGACATACATGTGAGGGGTGGGTGCAGAGGACTCCGAGCAGTGGCCTACAATATGAGTGGTGGGTGCATATCACTCCCAGCAGTGAACAGACATGTGAGGGGTGGGTGCAGAGGACTCCCAGCAGTGGACAGACACGTGAAGGGTGGCTGCAGAAGACTCCCAGCAGTGGACAGACATGTGAGGGGTGGGTGCAGAGGACTCCCAGCAGTGGCCTGCAATATGAGTGGTGGGTGCATATCACTCCCACCAGTGGACAGACATGTCAGGGGTGGGTGCAGAGGACTCCCAGCAGTGGACAGACATGTGAGGGGTGGGTGCAGATGACTCCCAGCAGTGGACAGACATGTGAGGGGTGGCTGCAGAGGACTCCCAGCAGTGCCCTGAAATATGAGGTGTGGGTGCATTTCACTACCAGCAGTGGACAGACATGTGAGGGGTGGGTGCAGAGGACTCCCATCAGTGGACAGACATGTGAGGGGTGGGTGCAGAGGACTCCCAGCAGTGGACAGACATGTGAGCGGTGGGTGCAGAGGACTCCCAGAAGTGGCCTGCAATATGAGGGGTGGGTGCATATCACTCCCAGCAGTGGACAGACATGTGAGTGGTGGGTGCAGAGGACTCCCAGCAGTGGACAGACATATGAGGGGTGGGTGCAGAGGACTCCCAGCAGTGGACAGACATGTAAGGGGTGGGTGCATATCACTCCCAGCAGTGGACTGAAAAGTGAGGGGTGGGTGCAGAGGACTCCCAGCAGTGGACAGACATGTGAGGGGTGGGTGCAGATGACTCCCAGCAGTGGACAGACATGTGAGGGGTTGCTGCAGAGGACTCCCAGCAGTGGACAGACATGTGAGGGGTGGGTGCAGAGGACTCACAGCAGTGGCCTGCAATATGAGTGGTGGGTGCATATCATTCCCAGCAGTGGACAGACATGTGAGGGGTGGGTGCTGAGGACTCCCAGCAGTGGACAGACATGTGAGGGGTGGGTGCAGAGAACTCCCAGCAGTGGACAGACGTGAGGGGTGGGTGCAGAGGACTCCCAGCAGTGGAAAGACATGTGAGGGGTGGGTGCAGAGGACTCCCAGCAGTGGCCTGCAATATGAGTGGTGGGTGCATATCACTCCCAGCAGTGAACAGACATGTGAGGGGTGGGTGCATGGGAACCCCCAGCAGTGGACAGACACGTGAAGGGTGGCTGCAGAGGACTCCCAGCAGTGGACAGACATGTGAGGGGTGGGTGCTGAGGACTCCCAGAAGTGGCCTGCAATATGAGTGGTGGGTGCATATCACTCCCAGCAGTGGACAGACATGTGAGGGGTGGGTACCGAGGACTCCCAGCAGTGGACAGACATGTAAAGGGTGGGTGCAGAGGACTCCCAGCAGTGGACAGACATGTGAGGGGTGGGTGCAGAGGACTCCCAGCAGTGGACAGACATGTGAGGGGTGGGTGCAGAGGACTCCCAGCAGTGGCCTGCAATATGAGTGGTGGGTGCATATCACTCCCAGCAGTGGACAGACATGTGAGGGGTGGGTGCAGAGGACTCCCAGCTGTGGACAGACATGTGAGGGGTGGGTGCAGATGACTCCCAGCAGTGGACAGACATGTGAGGGGTGGCTGCAGAGGACTCCCAGCAGTGCCCTGAAATATGAGGTGTGGGTGCATTTCACTACCAGCAGTGGACAGACATGTGAGGGGTGGGTGCAGAGGACTCCCAGCAGTGGACAGACATGTGAGGGGTGGGTGCAGAGGACTCCCAGCAGTGGCTTGCAATATGAGTGGTGGGTGCATATCACTCCCAGCAGTGGACAGACATGTGAGGGGTGGGTGCTGAGGACTCCCGGCAGTGGACAGACATGTGAGGGGTGGGTGCAGAGGACTCCCAGCAGTGGACAGACATGTGAGGGGTGGGTGCAGAGGAGTCCCAGCAGTGGACAGACATGTGAGGGGTGGGTGCAGAGGACTCTAAGCAGTGGCCTGCAATATGAGTGGTGGGTGCATATCACTCCCAGCAGTGGACACACATGTGAGGGGTGGATGCAGAGGACTCCCAGCAGTGGACAGACATGTGAGGGGTGGCTGCAGAGGACTCCCAGCAGTGCCCTGCAATATGAGGTGTGGGTGCATATCACTACCAGCAGTGGACAGACATGTGAGGGGTGGGTGCAGAGGACTCCCAGCAGTGGACAGACATGTGAGGGGTGGCTGCAGAGGACTCCCAGCAGTGGACAGACATGTGAGGGGTGGCTGCAGAGGACTCCCAGCAGTGGCCTGCTATATGAGTGGTGGGTGCATATCACTCCCAGCAGTGGACAGACATGTGAGTGGTGGGTGCAGAGTACTCCCAGCAGTGGACAGACATGTGAGGGGTGGGTGCAGAGGACTCCCAGCAGTGGCCTGCAATATGAGTAGTGGGTGCATATCACTCCCAGCAGTGGACTGACATGTGAGGGGTGGGTGCAGAGTACTCCCAGCAGTGGACAGACATGTGAGGGGTGGGTGCAGATGACTCCCAGCAGTGGACAGACATGTGAGGGGTGGCTGCAGAGGACTCCCAGCAGTGGACAGAAATGTGAGGGGTGGCTGCAGAGGACTCCCAGCAGTGGACAGACATGTGAGGGGTGGGTGCAGAGGACTCCCAGAAGTGGCCTGCAATATGAGTGGTGGGTGCATATCACTCCCAGCAGTGGACAGACATGTGAGGGGTGGGTGCTGAGAACTCCCAGCAGTGGACAGACATGTGAGGGGTGGGTGCAGAGGACTCCCAGCAGTGGACAGACATGTGAGGGGTGGGTGCAGAGGACTCCCAGCAGTGGACAGACATGTGAGGGATGGGTGCAGAGGACTCCCAGCAGTGGACAGACATGTGAGCGGTGGGTGCAGAGGACTCCCAGCAGTGGACAGACATGTTTGGGGTGGCTGCGGAGGACTCCCAGCAGTGCCCTGCAATATGAGGTGTGGGTGCATTTCACTACCAGCAGTGGACAGACATGTGAGGGGTGGGTGCAGAGGACTCCCAGCAGTGGACAGACATGTGAGGGGTGGGTGCAGAGGACTCCCAGCAGTGGCTTGCAATATGAGTGGTGGGTGCATATCACTCCCAGCAGTGGACAGACATGTGAGGGGTGGGTGCTGAGGACTCCCAGCAGTGGACAGACATGTGAGGGGTGGGTGCAGAGGAGTCCCAGCAGTGGACAGACATGTGAGGGGTGGGCGCAGAGGAATCCCAGCAGTGGCCTGCAATATGAGTGGTGGGAGCATATCACTCCCAGCAGTGGACACACATGTGAGGGGTGGGTGCAGCGGACTCCCAGCAGTGGACAGACATGTGAGGGGTGGCTGCAGAGGACTCCCAGCAGTGCCCTGCAATATGAGGTGTGGGTGCATATCACTACCAGCAGTGGACAGACATGTGAGGGGTGGGTGCAGAGGACTCCCAGCAGTGGACAGACATGTGAGGGGTGGCTGCAGAGGTCTCCCAGCAGTGCCCTGAAATATGAGGTGTGGGTGCATATCACTACCAGCAGTGGACAGACATGTGAGGGGTGGGTGCAGAGGACTCCCAGCAGTGGACAGACATGTGAGGGGTTGCTGCAGAGGACTCCCAGCAGTGGACAGACATGTGAGGGGTGGCTGCAGAGGACTCCCAGCAGTGGCCTGCAATATGAGTGGTTGGTGCATATCACTCCCAGCAGTGGACAGACATGTGAGGGGTGGGTGCAGAGGAATCCCAGCAGTGGACAGACATGTGAGGGGTGGCTGCAGAGGACTCCCAGCAGTGGACAGACATGTGAGGGGTGGCTGCAGAGGACTCCCAGCAGTGGCCTGCAATATGAGTGGTTGGTGCATATCACTCCCAGCAGTGGACAGACATGTGAGGGGTGCGTGCAGAGGATTCCCAGCAGTAGCCTGCAATATGAGGGGTGGGTGCATATCACTCCCAGCAGTGGACAGACATGTGAGGGAAAGGTGCAGAGGACTCCCAGCAGTGGACAGACATGTGAGGGGTGGGTGCAGAGGACTCCCAGCAGTGGACAGACATGTGAGGGGTGGCTGCAGAGGACTCCCAGCAGTGCCCTGCAATATGAGGTGTGGGTGCATTTCACTACCAGCAGTGGACAGACATGTGAGTGGTGGGTGCATATCACTCCCAGTAGTGGACAGACATGTAAGGGGTGGGTGCTGAGGACTCCCAGCAGTGGACAGACATGTGAGGGGTGGGTGCTGAGAACTCCCAGCAGTGGACAGACATGTGAGGGGTGGGTGCAGAGGACTCCCAGCAGTGGACAGACATGTGAGGGGTGGGTGCAGAGGACTCCCAGCAGTGGACAGACATGTGAGGGATGGGTGCAGAGGACTCCCAGCAGTGGACAGACATGTGAGCGGTGGGTGCAGAGGACTCCCAGCAGTGGACAGACATGTTTGGGGTGGCTGCGGAGGACTCCCAGCAGTGCCCTGCAATATGAGGTGTGGGTGCATTTCACTACCAGCAGTGGACAGACATGTGAGGGGTGGGTGCAGAGGACTCCCAGCAGTGGACAGACATGTGAGGGGTGGGTGCAGAGGACTCCCAGCAGTGGCTTGCAATATGAGTGGTGGGTGCATATCACTCCCAGCAGTGGACAGACATGTGAGGGGTGGGTGCTGAGGACTCCCAGCAGTGGACAGACATGTGAGGGGTGGGTGCAGAGGACTCCCAGCAGTGGACAGACATGTGAGGGGTGGGTGCAGAGGAGTCCCAGCAGTGGACAGACATGTGAGGGGTGGGCGCAGAGGAATCCCAGCAGTGGCCTGCAATATGAGTGGTGGGAGCATATCACTCCCAGCAGTGGACACACATGTGAGGGGTGGGTGCAGCGGACTCCCAGCAGTGGACAGACATGTGAGGGGTGGCTGCAGAGGACTCCCAGCAGTGCCCTGCAATATGAGGTGTGGGTGCATATCACTACCAGCAGTGGACAGACATGTGAGGGGTGGGTGCAGAGGACTCCCAGCAGTGGACAGACATGAGAGGGGTGGCTGCAGAGGTCTCCCAGCAGTGCCCTGAAATATGAGGTGTGGGTGCATATCACTACCAGCAGTGGACAGACATGTGAGGGGTGGGTGCAGAGGACTCCCAGCAGTGGACAGACATGTGAGGGGTTGCTGCAGAGGACTCCCAGCAGTGGACAGACATGTGAGGGGTGGCTGCAGAGGACTCCCAGCAGTGGCCTGCAATATGAGTGGTTGGTGCATATCACTCCCAGCAGTGGACAGACATGTGAGGGGTGGGTGCAGAGGAATCCCAGCAGTGGAGAGACATGTGAGGGGTGGCTGCAGAGGACTCCCAGCAGTGGACAGACATGTGAGGGGTGGCTGCAGAGGACTCCCAGCAGTGGCCTGCAATATGAGTGGTTGGTGCATATCACTCCCAGCAGTGGACAGACATGTGAGGGGTGCGTGCAGAGGATTCCCAGCAGTAGCCTGCAATATGAGGGGTGGGTGCATATCACTCCCAGCAGTGGACAGACATGTGAGGGAAAGGTGCAGAGGACTCCCAGCAGTGGACAGACATGTGAGGGGTGGGTGCAGAGGACTCCCAGCAGTGGACAGACATGTGAGGGGTGGCTGCAGAGGACTCCCAGCAGTGCCCTGCAATATGAGGTGTGGGTGCATTTCACTACCAGCAGTGGACAGACATGTGAGTGGTGGGTGCATATCACTCCCAGTAGTGGACAGACATGTGAGGGGTGGGTGCTGAGGACTCCCAGCAGTGGACAGACATGTGAGTGGTGGGTGCAGAGGACTCCCAGCAGTGGACAGACATGTGAGGGGTGGGTGCAGAGGAGTCCCAGCAGTGGACAGACATGTGAGGGGTGGGTGCAGAGGACTCCCAGCAGTGGCCTGCAATATGAGTGGTGGGTGCATATCACTCACAGCAGTGGACACACATGTGAGGGGTGGGTGCAGAGGACTCCCAGCAGTGGACAGACATGTGAGGGGTGGATGCAGAGGACTCCCAGCAATGCCCTGCAATATGAGGTGTGGGTGCATATCACTACCAGCAGTGGACAGACATGTGAGGGGTGGGTGCAGAGGACTCCCAGCAGTGGACAGACATGTGAGGGGTGGCTGCAGAGGACTCCCAGCAGTGGACAGACATGTGAGGGGTGGCTGCAGAGGACTCCCAGCAGTGGCCTGCAATATGAGTGGTTGGTGCATATCACTCCCAGCAGTGGACAGACATGTGAGGGGTGGGTGCAGAGGACTCCCAGCAGTGGACAGACATGTGAGGGGTGGCTGCAGAGGACTCCCAGCAGTGGACAGACATGTGAGGGGTGGGTGCAGAGGACTCCCAGCAGTGGCCTGCAATATGAGGGGTGGGTGCATATCACTCCCAGCAGTGGACAGACATGTGAGTGGTGGGTGCAGAGGACTCCCAGCAGTGGACAGACATATGAGGGGTGGGTGCAGAGGATTCTCAGCAGTGGACAGACATGTGAGGGGTGGGTGCAGAGGACTCCCAGCAGTGGAAAGACATGTGAGGGGTGGGTGCAGAGGACTCCCAGCAGTGGCTTGCAATATGAGTGGTGGGTGCATATCACTCCCAGCAGTGGACAGACATGTCAGGGGTGGGTGCAGAGGACTCCCAGCAGTGGACAGACATGTGAGGGGTGGGTGCAGATGACTCCCAGCAGTGGACAGACATGTGAGGGGTGGCTGCAGAGGACTCCCAGCAGTGGACAGAAATGTGAGGGGTGGCTGCAGAGGACTCCCAGCAGTGGACAGACATGTGAGGGGTGGGTGCAGAGGACTCCCAGAAGTGGCCTGCAATATGAGTGGTGGGTGCATATCACTCCCAGCAGTGGACAGACATGTGAGGGGTGGGTGCTGAGAACTCCCAGCAGTGGACAGACATGTGAGGGGTGGGTGCAGAGGACTCCCAGCAGTGGACAGACATGTGAGGGGTGGGTGCAGAGGACTCCCAGCAGTGGACAGACATGTGAGGGATGGGTGCAGAGGACTCCCAGCAGTGGACAGACATGTGAGCGGTGGGTGCAGAGGACTCCCAGCAGTGGACAGACATGTTTGGGGTGGCTGCGGAGGACTCCCAGCAGTGCCCTGCAATATGAGGTGTGGGTGCATTTCACTACCAGCAGTGGACAGACATGTGAGGGGTGGGTGCAGAGGACTCCCAGCAGTGGACAGACATGTGAGGGGTGGGTGCAGAGGACTCCCAGCAGTGGCTTGCAATATGAGTGGTGGGTGCATATCACTCCCAGCAGTGGACAGACATGTGAGGGGTGGGTGCTGAGGACTCCCAGCAGTGGACAGACATGTGAGGGGTGGGTGCAGAGGAGTCCCAGCAGTGGACAGACATGTGAGGGGTGGGCGCAGAGGAATCCCAGCAGTGGCCTGCAATATGAGTGGTGGGAGCATATCACTCCCAGCAGTGGACACACATGTGAGGGGTGGGTGCAGCGGACTCCCAGCAGTGGACAGACATGTGAGGGGTGGCTGCAGAGGACTCCCAGCAGTGCCCTGCAATATGAGGTGTGGGTGCATATCACTACCAGCAGTGGACAGACATGTGAGGGGTGGGTGCAGAGGACTCCCAGCAGTGGACAGACATGTGAGGGGTGGCTGCAGAGGTCTCCCAGCAGTGCCCTGAAATATGAGGTGTGGGTGCATATCACTACCAGCAGTGGACAGACATGTGAGGGGTGGGTGCAGAGGACTCCCAGCAGTGGACAGACATGTGAGGGGTTGCTGCAGAGGACTCCCAGCAGTGGACAGACATGTGAGGGGTGGCTGCAGAGGACTCCCAGCAGTGGCCTGCAATATGAGTGGTTGGTGCATATCACTCCCAGCAGTGGACAGACATGTGAGGGGTGGGTGCAGAGGAATCCCAGCAGTGGACAGACATGTGAGGGGTGGCTGCAGAGGACTCCCAGCAGTGGACAGACATGTGAGGGGTGGCTGCAGAGGACTCCCAGCAGTGGCCTACAATATGAGTGGTTGGTGCATATCACTCCCAGCAGTGGACAGACATGTGAGGGGTGCGTGCAGAGGATTCCCAGCAGTAGCCTGCAATATGAGGGGTGGGTGCATATCACTCCCAGCAGTGGACAGACATGTGAGGGAAAGGTGCAGAGGACTCCCAGCAGTGGACAGACATGTGAGGGGTGGGTGCAGAGGACTCCCAGCAGTGGACAGACATGTGAGGGGTGGCTGCAGAGGACTCCCAGCAGTGCCCTGCAATATGAGGTGTGGGTGCATTTCACTACCAGCAGTGGACAGACATGTGAGTGGTGGGTGCATATCACTCCCAGTAGTGGACAGACATGTGAGGGGTGGGTGCTGAGGACTCCCAGCAGTGGACAGACATGTGAGGGGTGGGTGCTGAGAACTCCCAGCAGTGGACAGACATGTGAGGGGTGGGTGCAGAGGACTCCCAGCAGTGGACAGACATGTGAGGGGTGGGTGCAGAGGACTCCCAGCAGTGGACAGACATGTGAGGGATGGGTGCAGAGGACTCCCAGCAGTGGACAGACATGTGAGCGGTGAGTGCAGAGGACTCCCAGCAGTGGACAGACATGTTTGGGGTGGCTGCGGAGGACTCCCAGCAGTGCCCTGCAATATGAGGTGTGGGTGCATTTCACTACCAGCAGTGGACAGACATGTGAGGGGTGGGTGCAGAGGACTCCCAGCAGTGGACAGACATGTGAGGGGTGGGTGCAGAGGACTCCCAGCAGTGGCTTGCAATATGAGTGGTGGGTGCATATCACTCCCAGCAGTGGACAGACATGTGAGGGGTGGGTGCTGAGGACTCCCAGCAGTGGACAGACATGTGAGGGGTGGGTGCAGAGGACTCCCAGCAGTGGACAGACATGTGAGGGGTGGGTGCAGAGGAGTCCCAGCAGTGGACAGACATGTGAGGGGTGGGCGCAGAGGAATCCCAGCAGTGGCCTGCAATATGAGTGGTGGGAGCATATCACTCCCAGCAGTGGACACACATGTGAGGGGTGGGTGCAGCGGACTCCCAGCAGTGGACAGACATGTGAGGGGTGGCTGCAGAGGACTCCCAGCAGTGCCCTGCAATATGAGGTGTGGGTGCATATCACTACCAGCAGTGGACAGACATGTGAGGGGTGGGTGCAGAGGACTCCCAGCAGTGGACAGACATGAGAGGGGTGGCTGCAGAGGTCTCCCAGCAGTGCCCTGAAATATGAGGTGTGGGTGCATATCACTACCAGCAGTGGACAGACATGTGAGGGGTGGGTGCAGAGGACTCCCAGCAGTGGACAGACATGTGAGGGGTTGCTGCAGAGGACTCCCAGCAGTGGACAGACATGTGAGGGGTGGCTGCAGAGGACTCCCAGCAGTGGCCTGCAATATGAGTGGTTGGTGCATATCACTCCCAGCAGTGGACAGACATGTGAGGGGTGGGTGCAGAGGAATCCCAGCAGTGGAGAGACATGTGAGGGGTGGCTGCAGAGGACTCCCAGCAGTGGACAGACATGTGAGGGGTGGCTGCAGAGGACTCCCAGCAGTGGCCTGCAATATGAGTGGTTGGTGCATATCACTCCCAGCAGTGGACAGACATGTGAGGGGTGCGTGCAGAGGATTCCCAGCAGTAGCCTGCAATATGAGGGGTGGGTGCATATCACTCCCAGCAGTGGACAGACATGTGAGGGAAAGGTGCAGAGGACTCCCAGCAGTGGACAGACATGTGAGGGGTGGGTGCAGAGGACTCCCAGCAGTGGACAGACATGTGAGGGGTGGCTGCAGAGGACTCCCAGCAGTGCCCTGCAATATGAGGTGTGGGTGCATTTCACTACCAGCAGTGGACAGACATGTGAGTGGTGGGTGCATATCACTCCCAGTAGTGGACAGACATGTGAGGGGTGGGTGCTGAGGACTCCCAGCAGTGGACAGACATGTGAGTGGTGGGTGCAGAGGACTCCCAGCAGTGGACAGACATGTGAGGGGTGGGTGCAGAGGAGTCCCAGCAGTGGACAGACATGTGAGGGGTGGGTGCAGAGGACTCCCAGCAGTGGCCTGCAATATGAGTGGTGGGTGCATATCACTCACAGCAGTGGACACACATGTGAGGGGTGGGTGCAGAGGACTCCCAGCAGTGGACAGACATGTGAGGGGTGGATGCAGAGGACTCCCAGCAATGCCCTGCAATATGAGGTGTGGGTGCATATCACTACCAGCAGTGGACAGACATGTGAGGGGTGGGTGCAGAGGACTCCCAGCAGTGGACAGACATGTGAGGGGTGGCTGCAGAGGACTCCCAGCAGTGGACAGACATGTGAGGGGTGGCTGCAGAGGACTCCCAGCAGTGGCCTGCAATATGAGTGGTTGGTGCATATCACTCCCAGCAGTGGACAGACATGTGAGGGGTGGGTGCAGAGGACTCCCAGCAGTGGACAGACATGTGAGGGGTGGCTGCAGAGGACTCCCAGCAGTGGATAGACATGTGAGGGGTGGGTGCAGAGGACTCCCAGCAGTGGCCTGCAATATGAGGGGTGGGTGCATATCACTCCCAGCAGTGGACAGACATGTGAGTGGTGGGTGCAGAGGACTCCCAGCAGTGGACAGACATATGAGGGGTGGGTGCAGAGGATTCTCAGCAGTGGACAGACATGTGAGGGGTGGGTGCAGAGGACTCCCAGCAGTGGAAAGACATGTGAGGGGTGGGTGCAGAGGACTCCCAGCAGTGGCTTGCAATATGAGTGGTGGGTGCATATCACTCCCAGCAGTGGACAGACATGTCAGGCGTGGGTGCAGAGGACTCCCAGCAGTGGACAGACATGTGAGGGGTGGGTGCAGATGACTCCCAGCAGTGGACAGACATGTGAGGGGTGGCTGCAGAGGACTCCCAGCAGTGCCCTGAAATATGAGGTGTGGGTGAATTTCACTACCAGCAGTGGACAGACATGTGAGGGGTGGGTGCAGAGGACTCCCATCAGTGGACAGACATGTGAGCGGTGGGCGCAGAGGACTCCCAGCAGTGGACAGACATGTGAGCGGTGGGTGCAGAGGACTCCCAGAAGTGGCCTGCAATATGAGGGGTGGGTGCATATCACTCCCAGCAGTGGACAGACATGCGAGTGGTGGGTGCAGAGGACTCCCAGCAGTGGACAGACATATGAGGGGTGGGTGCAGAGGACTCCCAGCAGTAGACAGACATGTAAGGGGTGGGTGCATATCACTCCCAGCAGTGGACTGACATGTGAGGGGTGGGTGCAGAGGACTCCCAGCAGTGGACAGACATGTGAGGGGTGGGTGCAGATGACTCCCAGCAGTGGACAGACATGTGAGGGGTTGCTGCAGAGGACTCCCAGCAGTGGACAGACATGTGAGGGGTGGGTGCAGAGGACTCCCAGCAGTGGCCTGCAATATGAGTGGTGGGTGCATATCATTCCCAGCAGTGGACAGACATGTGAGGGGTGGGTGCCGAGGACTCCCAGCAGTGGACAGACATGTGAGGGGTGGGTGCAGAGAACTCCCAGCAGTGGACAGACGTGAGGGGTGGGTGCAGAGGACTCCCAGCAGTGGAAAGACATGTGAGGGGTGGGTGCAGAGGACTCCCAGCAGTGGCCTGCAATATGAGTGGTGGGTGCATATCACTCCCAGCAGTGAACAGACATGTGAGGGGTGGGTGCAGAGGACTCCCAGCAGTGGACAGACATATGAGGGGTGGGTGCAGAGGACTCCCAGCAGTGGACAGACATGTAAGGGGTGGGTGCATATCACTCCCAGCAGTGGACTGAAAAGTGAGGGGTGGGTGCAGAGGACTCCCAGCAGTGGACAGACATGTGAGGGGTGGGTGCAGATGACTCCCAGCAGTGGACAGACATGTGAGGGGTTGCTGCAGAGGACTCCCAACAGTGGACAGACATGTGAGGGGTGGGTGCAGAGGACTCACAGCAGTGGCCTGCAATATGAGTGGTGGGTGCATATCATTCCCAGCAGTGGACAGACATGTGAGGGGTGGGTGCTGAGGACTCCCAGCAGTGGACAGACATGTGAGGGGTGGGTGCAGAGAACTCCCAGCAGTGGACAGACGTGAGGGGTGGGTGCAGAGGACTCCCAGCAGTGGAAAGACATGTGAGGGGTGGGTGCAGAGGACTCCCAGCAGTGGCCTGCAATATGAGTGGTGGGTGCATATCACTCCCAGCAGTGAACAGACATGTGAGGGGTGGGTGCAGAGGACTCCCAGCAGTGGACAGACACGTGAAGGGTGGCTGCAGAGGACTCCCAGCAGTGGACAGACATGTGAGGGGTGGATGCTGAGGACTCCCAGAAGTGGCCTGCAATATGAGTGGTGGGTGCATATCACTCCCAGCAGTGGACAGACATGTGAGGGGTGGGTACCGAGGACTCCCAGCAGTGGACAGACATGTAAAGGGTGGGTGCAGAGGACTCCCAGCCTGTGGACAGACATGTGAGGGGTGGGTGCAGAGGACTCCCAGCAGTGGACAGACATGTGAGGGGTGGGTGCAGAGGACTCCCAGCAGTGGCCTGCAATATGAGTGGTGGGTGCCTATCACTCCCAGCAGTGGACACACATGTGAGGGGTGGGTGCAGAGGACTCCCAGCTGTGGACAGACATGTGAGGGGTGGGTGCAGATGACTCCCAGCAGTGGACAGACATGTGAGGGGTGGCTGCAGAGGACTCCCAGCAGTGCCCTGAAATATGAGGTGTGGGTGCATTTCACTACCAGCAGTGGACAGACATGTGAGGGGTGGGTGCAGAGGACTCCCAGCAGTGGACAGACATGTGAGGGGTGGGTGCAGAGGACTCCCAGCAGTGGCTTGCAATATGAGTGGTGGGTGCATATTACTCCCAGCAGTGGACAGACATGTGAGGGGTGGGTGCTGAGGACTCCCGGCAGTGGACAGACATGTGAGGGGTGGGTGCAGAGGACTCACAGCAGTGGACAGACATGTGAGGGGTGGGTGCAGAGGAGTCCCAGCAGTGGACAGACATGTGAGGGGTGGGTGCAGAGGACTCCAAGCAGTGGCCTGCAATATGAGTGGTGGGTGCATATCACTCCCAGCAGCGGACACACATGTAAGGGGTGGGTGCAGAGGACTCCCAGCAGTGGACAGACATGTGAGGGGTGGTTGCAGAGGACTCCCAGCAGTGCCCTGCAATATGAGGTGTGGGTGCATATCACTACCAGCAGTGGACAGACATGTGAGGGGTGGGTGCAGAGGACTCCCAGCAGTGGACAGACATGTGAGGGGTGGCTGCAGAGGACTCCCAGCAGTGGACAGACATGTGAGGGGTGGCTGCAGAGGACTCCCAGCAGTGGCCTGCTATATGAGTGGTGGGTGCATATCACTCCCAGCAGTGGACAGACATGTGAGTGGTGGGTGCAGAGTACTCCCAGCAGTGGACAGACATGTGAGGGGTGGGTGCAGAGGACTCCCAGCAGTGGCCTGCAATATGAGTAGTGGGTGCATATCACTCCCAGCAGTGGACTGACATGTGAGGGGTGGGTGCAGAGTACTCCCAAGCAGTGGACAGACATGTGAGGGGTGGGTGCAGATGACTCCCAGCAGTGGACAGACATGTGAGGGGTGGCTGCAGAGGACTCCCAGCAGTGGACAGAAATGTGAGGGGTGGCTGCAGAGGACTCCAAGCAGTGGACAGACATGTGAGGGGTGGGTGCAGAGGACTCCCAGAAGTGGCCTGCAATATGAGTGGTGGGTGCATATCACTCCCAGCAGTGGACAGACATGTGAGGGGTGGGTGCTGAGAACTCCCAGCAGTGGACAGACATGTGAGGGGTGGGTGCAGAGGACTCCCAGCAGTGGACAGACATGTGAGGGGTGGGTGCACAGGACTCCCAGCAGTGGACAGACATGTGAGGGATGGGTGCAGAGGACTCCCAGCAGTGGACAGACATGTGAGCGGTGGGTGCAGTGGACTCCCAGCAGTGGACAGACATGTTTGGGGTGGCTGCGGAGGACTCCCAGCAGTGCCCTGCAATATGAGGTCCAGTGCATTTCACTACCAGCAGTGGACAGACATGTGAGGGGTGGGTGCAGAGGACTCCCAGCAGTGGACAGACATGTGAGGGGTGGGTGCAGAGGACTCCCAGCAGTGGCTTGCAATATGAGTGGTGGGTGCATATCACTCCCTGCAGTGGACAGACATGTGAGGGGTGGGTGCTGAGGACTCCCAGCAGTGGACAGATATGTGAGGGGTGGGTGCAGAGGAGTCCCAGCAGTGGACAGACATGTGAGGGGTGGGCGCAGAGGAATCCCAGCAGTGGCCTGCAATATGAGTGGTGGGAGCATATCACTCCCAGCAGTGGACACACATGTGAGGGGTGGGTGCAGCGGACTCCCAGCAGTGGACAGACATGTGAGGGGTGGCTGCAGAGGACTCCCAGCAGTGCCCTGCAATATGAGGTGTGGGTGCATATCACTACCAGCAGTGGACAGACATGTGAGGGGTGGGTGCAGAGGACTCCCAGCAGTGGACAGACATGTGAGGGGTGGCTGCAGAGGTCTCCCAGCAGTGCCCTGAAATATGAGGTGTGGGTGCATATCACTACCAGCAGTGGACAGACATGTGAGGGGTGGGTGCAGAGGAATCCCAGCAGTGGACAGACATGTGAGGGGTGGCTGCAGAGGACTCCCAGCAGTGGCCTGCAATATGAGGGGTGGGTGCATATCACTCCCAGCAGAGGACAGACATGCGAGTGGTGGGTGCAGAGGACTCCCAGCAGTGGACAGACATATGAGGGGTGGGTGCAGAGGACTCCCAGCAGTAGACAGACATGTAAGGGGTGGGTGCATATCACTCCCAGCAGTGGACTGACATGTGAGGGGTGGGTGCAGAGGACTCCCAGCAGTGGACAGACATGTGAGGGGTGGGTGCAGATGACTCCCAGCAGTGGACAGACATGTGAGGGGTTGCTGCAGAGGACTCCCAGCAGTGGACAGACATGTGAGGGGTGGGTGCAGAGGACTCCCAGCAGTGGCCTGCAATATGAGTGGTGGGTGCATATCATTCCCAGCAGTGGACAGACATGTGAGGGGTGGGTGCTGAGGACTCCCAGCAGTGGACAGACATGTGAGGGGTGGGTGCAGAGAACTCCCAGCAGTGGACAGACGTGAGGGGTGGGTGCAGAGGACTCCCAGTAGTGGAAAGGCATGTGAGGGGTGGGTGCAGAGGACTCCCAGCAGTGGCCTGCAATATGAGTGGTGGGTGCATATCACTCCCAGCAGAGAACAGACATGTGAAGGGGTGGGTGCAGAGGACTCCCAGCAGTGGACAGACATATGAGGGGTGGGTGCAGAGGACTCCCAGCAGTGGACAGACATGTAAGGGGTGCGTGCATATCACTCCCAGCAGTGGACTGAAAAGTGAGGGGTGGGTGCAGAGGACTCCCAGCAGTGGACAGACATGTGAGGGGTGGGTGCAGATGACTCCCAGCAGTGGACAGACATGTGAGGGGTTGCTGCAGAGGACTCCCAACAGTGGACAGACATGTGAGGGGTGGGTGCAGAGGACTCACAGCAGTGGCCTGCAATATGAGTGGTGGGTGCATATCATTCCCAGCAGTGGACAGACATGTGAGGGGTGGGTGCTGAGGACTCCCAGCAGTGGACAGACATGTGAGGGGTGGGTGCAGAGAACTCCCAGCAGTGGACAGACGTGAGGGGTGGGTGCAGAGGACTCCCAGCAGTGGAAAGACATGTGAGGGGTGGGTGCAGAGGACTCCCAGCAGTGGCCTGCAATATGAGTGGTGGGTGCATATCACTCCCAGCAGTGAACAGACATGTGAGGGGTGGGTGCAGAGGACTCCCAGCAGTGGACAGACACGTGAAGGGTGGCTGCAGAGGACTCCCAGCAGTGGACAGACATGTGAGGGGTGGGTGCTGAGGACTCCCAGAAGTGGCCTGCAATATGAGTGGTGGGTGCATATCACTCCCAGCAGTGGACAGACATGTGAGGGGTGGGTACCGAGGACTCCCAGCAGTGGACAGACATGTAAAGGGTGGGTGCAGAGGACTCCCAGCCTGTGGACAGACATGTGAGGGGTGGGTGCAGAGGACTCCCAGCAGTGGACAGACATGTGAGGGGTGGGTGCAGAGGACTCCCAGCAGTGGCCTGCAATATGAGTGGTGGGTGCATATCACTCCCAGCAGTGGACAGACATGTGAGGGGTGGGTGCAGAGTACTCCCAGCAGTGGACAGACATGTGAGGGGTGGGTGCAGAGGACTCCCAGCAGTGGCCTGCAATATGAGTAGTGGGTGCATATCACTCCCAGCAGTGGACTGACATGTGAGGGGTGGGTGCAGAGTACTCCCAGCAGTGGACAGACATGTGAGGGGTGGGTGCAGATGACTCCCAGCAGTGGACAGACATGTGAGGGGTGGCTGCAGAGGACTCCCAGCAGTGGACAGAAATGTGAGGGGTGGCTGCAGAGGACTCCAAGCAGTGGACAGACATGTGAGGGGTGGGTGCAGAGGACTCCCAGAAGTGGCCTGCAATATGAGTGGTGGGTGCATATCACTCCCAGCAGTGGACAGACATGTGAGGGGTGGGTGCTGAGAACTCCCAGCAGTGGACAGACATGTGAGGGGTGGGTGCAGAGGACTCCCAGCAGTGGACAGACATGTGAGGGGTGGCTGCACAGGAGTCCCAGCAGTGGACAGACATGTGAGGGATGGGTGCAGAGGACTCCCAGCAGTGGACAGACATGTGAGCGGTGGGTGCAGAGGACTCCCAGCAGTGGACAGACATGTTTGGGGTGGCTGCGGAGGACTCCCAGCAGTGCCCTGCAATATGAGGTCCAGTGCATTTCACTACCAGCAGTGGACAGACATGTGAGGGGTGGGTGCAGAGGACTCCCAGCAGTGGACAGACATGTGAGGGGTGGGTGCAGAGGACTCCCAGCAGTGGGTTGCAATATGAGTGGTGGGTGCATATCACTCCCAGCAGTGGACAGACATGTGAGGGGTGGGTGCTGAGGACTCCCAGCAGTGGACAGACATGTGAGGGGTGGGTGCAGAGGACTCCCAGCAGTGGACAGACATGTGAGGGGTGGGTGCAGAGGAGTCCCAGCAGTGGACAGACATGTGAGGGGTGGGCGCAGAGGAATCCCAGCAGTGGCCTGCAATATGAGTGGTGGGAGCATATCACTCCCAGCAGTGGACACACATGTGAGGGGTGGGTGCAGCGGACTCCCAGCAGTGGACAGACATGTGAGGGGTGGCTGCAGAGGACTCCCAGCAGTGCCCTGCAATATGAGGTGTGGGTGCATATCACTACCAGCAGTGGACAGACATGTGAGGGGTGGGTGCAGAGGACTCCCAGCAGTGGACAGACATGTGAGGGGTGGCTGCAGAGGTCTCCCAGCAGTGCCCTGAAATATGAGGTGTGGGTGCATATCACTACCAGCAGTGGACAGACATGTGAGGGGTGGGTGCAGAGGAATCCCAGCAGTGGACAGACATGTGAGGGGTGGCTGCAGAGGACTCCCAGCAGTGGCCTGCAATATGAGGGGTGGGTGCATATCACTCCCAGCAGAGGACAGACATGCGAGTGGTGGGTGCAGAGGACTCCCAGCAGTGGACAGACATATGAGGGGTGGGTGCAGAGGACTCCCAGCAGTAGACAGACATGTAAGGGGTGGGTGCATATCACTCCCAGCAGTGGACTGACATGTGAGGGGTGGGTGCAGAGGACTCCCAGCAGTGGACAGACATGTGAGGGGTGGGTGCAGATGACTCCCAGCAGTGGACAGACATGTGAGGGGTTGCTGCAGAGGACTCCCAGCAGTGGACAGACATGTGAGGGGTGGGTGCAGAGGACTCCCAGCAGTGGCCTGCAATATGAGTGGTGGGTGCATATCACTCCCAGCAGTGGACAGACATGTGAGGGGTGGGTGCAGAGTACTCCCAGCAGTGGACAGACATGTGAGGGGTGGGTGCAGAGGTCTTCCAGCAGTGGCCTGCAATATGAGTAGTGGGTGCATATCACTCCCAGCAGTGGACTGACATGTGAGGGGTGGGTGCAGAGTACTCCCAGCAGTGGACAGACATGTGAGGGGTGGGTGCAGATGACTCCCAGCAGTGGACAGACATGTGAGGGGTGGCTGCAGAGGACTCCCAGCAGTGGACAGAAATGTGAGGGGTGGCTGCAGAGGACTCCAAGCAGTGGACAGACATGTGAGGGGTGGGTGCAGAGGACTCCCAGAAGTGGCCTGCAATATGAGTGGTGGGTGCATATCACTCCCAGCAGTGGACAGACATGTGAGGGGTGGGTGCTGAGAACTCCCAGCAGTGGACAGACATGTGAGG